>NC_059136.1:76938293-77000793 GCF_020740605.2 Lemur catta | reverse complement strand
ATTAACACATGCTAATTTGCATTAATTGCCTGCCATCATTAGTCATACCTTACAAGGTTTGTAGTTTCTCGATTTTGGTGATTAGTCCCTAAAATATCAAACTTGAGCTTCAAAACTGTATACCATTATTTTCAATTAAATATATTTAAGAAGTATTGTAATGGCTGTGATTGAAGATAATTAAGCTAACAATAATACCATTACCTTATCCCAGGTATTTGGCAGTAGATTACAGGCACGCATACAGTATTAGCCAAATCTCATCAAGCTTTAAGACAAATTGGGAAATAACAATTAGTGCTTATGTAAGTTTATGTAGGCTTTTAAATTGAAAGCATGTGACTGTTTTGTTATGGTATTGATCAACTTCCTTGCCCTCGAAAATACAAATTTCAGAATGACATCATGCCCAGTAGGAGTAATTAAAGCTATCTGATGAGGGAATTTAGAAGTTGAAAGGGATGATTGTAATTGATCCTGATTCAATCCTATTACAGCTTTTTATAGTTTAAGCTCTAGAGAAAGCACATTCCTTGTCAAGACTTTATTTTACAGATTCCTTTGTGTGTGCTGTGTTTTCTAGTCTCTATTTTCCTTTTAATTTTTTTTTTCCTGTAGTAAATAATGAGCTGCCGCCTGAAATCCGGCTTGCCAGTGGTCAGCTAATGGGTGATGACCTGTCCCTCCTTACTGCAGGAGAGCTGTCACCTTATATCAGTGACCCAGCGCTGAAGCTATTCCAGTGTGCTGTTTGCAACAAATTCACCTCTGACAGCCTGGAGGCCCTAAGTGTGCATGTGAGCAGTGAGCGCTCTCTCCCTGAAGAGGAATGGAGGGCAGTAATTGGAGATATCTACCAGTGCAAGCTCTGCAACTACAACACTCAGCTCAAAGCTAACTTCCAGCTCCACTGCAAGACTGATAAACATATGCAGAAATATCAACTGGTGGCTCACATTAAAGAAGGGGGCAAAAGCAATGAGTGGAGGTTGAAGTGTATTGCCATTGGCAACCCTGTTCACCTAAAATGTAACGCGTGTGACTACTACACCAACAGTGTGGATAAATTACGCTTGCATACCACCAATCACAGGCACGAGGCGGCCCTGAAGCTCTACAAGGTAAGCAGTGACATCCATTTCCGCTGGCACAGAGCAGAAAAGGGAATTAACTGTTTCAGAGCTTAGAGCACAAATCTCTGAGTTAAGGGAAAAAGAGGGAAAACAATCGAAGGGCAAGGTGCACAGTTTCTGATTAATATTACAAAAAGCATATTGGAACATATGGAATGGGAGACTTTATTTAAAAGTTTTGCCATATGTCTAGTTTATACCTGTCTCAGCTCAGTGGCGTTCTCTTCCTCACTGGCTTCCCTGAAATAACTTTTCTGTGTGTTGTCGTGTATAAAATAATACTTTTAAAACCTATTTGGTTTTAAAACTCTTGGTTAAATGTGAATTGTTATAGGGAGCAGAGGACAAAAACAATGCCCTACCTTGGGAATGCATCATCTTTTGTTTGGTGACAAAGATGATCCAGATGTGATGGGATTTCTTTTTCTTCTGTGTGTTCTCAGTAACATTGAGCATACACACCTCCCTTAGCATCAGTTGAAAGTCTTCAAAAGTAAACTCTGCTGTTGTTTTGCATGACTGTTTTCCCAACTATTACTGTTCCCCTCCATATGGATGTGGTATGGATAAATATGCTCATAAAATGGTAAATATACTTTTATTTTTACTGGGAAAAACTATGCAGATGTAATGAATACGAACAAGTGATGAACACCGTTTATTACACAACTTGTCTTGACTTTTTCTAAACCCTAATTACTGATTAATTTATTTTCTGCAGTTTGTTCACCGGATTGTCTTGACTGTCTTGGTTCATGTACAAATGTAACACATTCATTACTATGATGAATAACTTGGTAACTTATTAAAAACTTCTTTTTGTCTAGAGGATATTAAAATTCAGAAAATATTGCAAACCATTAGTCATTGTAACAGGCTCTAAATATGATTACAAAATCCATTTTGCAAGTGTTATCTATTGATTTATACTAGAAATCAGTGATAACTATACTATCAGGAGTCAACCAGTGATTATAATACCTATGGCTTTTCTAATACTATTTAAAATTATGAACACACAACAAAAAGAGCAGATTGTGGCTCTCTAGATTAGGTGCCGGAATTATTTATTTGGGTTGGTCTAGTACTATGTGTTTGGGTTGTTGCTCGAAGTTCAAATTCGAGATAGATGTGCTGTTCATAAAAACCTAACAATTTAGTGTGAGAATTTGTAACATTGTTCCTGTGATACTGGCACCCTGTGGATCAATAATGAAAGCATTAGATTTGGGTTACACAGTTTGGGGAGTGCAGGCCCTAATGTAAGATGGAAAGCTTCTAAGTTGACAGTATTGAAAATATCATATAAAGGATTAATTGTAGTATAATTCATAGGTTTTGCAGCAACAGTTGACAACTGTTCCATTGTCTACTTCTTTTTTTCTGTTGATATCTGACCTATTAAAATTTTTAGAATACCTAGGTGAAAAAAAAAAACAACAAACATTAAGTTTGTATAAATAATAGATTTAGACCCTGGGAGCTATATAGAATATTCATGAACTGTGTTTACATTCATGCAGCTCCTCTAACACTTTAAATTAACATGTTGTGAATAGAAGATATAAATGTACAAATTTTTCTGTTTTATTAATCTCATGGGAAGACCTAAAGAAAGGTAGAGTGTTGTTATTTATTTTTGCAGGAAACGTTACTTAATTGTGTGATAATTATTTAAACATGGTATTTGGGGGTTGTTTGTGTGGGGGTGTGGGTGTATAAGTGTATCCATTCATTCCATAAGCGTGGATTGACCACCTATCTCTCTGCAGAGCAATTTGCCAGATGCTAGAATTACTTTTAAAAGTTCCTTTTCGTGGAGAGTTGGATATTGTCTTTGAATTTATAACCACCAATTGAGATAAAAGCTTGATTATAAAGAGGGCCTTAGAGCAGAAAAAGCTTCAGACCCCCCAACCAAAAGCTGTACTCTTTCCTTAAAAATCTTATAAGTCATATAAAAATTTACTCTTCTTCAGTCACTTATCTTTTAAATACTCAAGTATCCTGTTTAGTGTAGCATTTAAATATGGTCAGCAAACAAACAAAAAATTACTTTGAACAAACTTACCTTGAATTAAAAGATGATTTCAATATCTTCTTTTAATATTTAGATAAATATTTGAGCAATTGACACTTGATATGAGACAATCGAATTACATTCTTTCGTATTATCCTTCAAGGAGCATTCGTTGTTTCTATTAGTAACTAGAGAGAGATATACTTCAAAATAGCAATGGGTTGAAGATGCCATTTCTAAACTGATTTCAGAAACTGCGGGTCAGACATAGAAGATTTTCAAGTGCAGTAATGAGGATATTAGCAAGCTTGGTTGGCTTGCGTTGGCAAAATAAAATTGGTTCGTAAGTAACATTAATTGCTTTTAAATGAGAACCTAACAAATTGGCTTGGGCCTGGAAAAAAAAATGATGCTTTATAATATGCCTAAAATATTAAAATTAGACTTAAAATAGTTTCTGAGCTAATGACTAGACAATAATCTGTCTAAAACCCATTTTCATTAGGTGTTTAATTTATATCATTTTGCATCATGAATTATTTAGACTTCAAGGGAAAGTGACAAGTAGCAGTTATAAGACAAACACAGAGCTGCGAGAAAACAGCTTGTCTTGTTATTGACAACATATTGATTCATAACACTGTAAATGTGGTGATGTGTCATTTCCATTTCAATAGACTACCTATTGCATTGTCAAACTGAAGCAGTATTACCTAAAAGTGTGTGTTCTTAGTCTAGTTTAAGGAGGTTAAAAGTTAAAGGTTAAGGGTTAGCTTAAAAGCATCATCTGCCTAGCTGCTTAACTTTAAACTGATCAGTTTAATGAAAATCTGTTTTACAGATGTTGTTTTAATGTATTTGGCAGGATTTAGGCAGCTTTAACATTAGACGTATGCTAGTAAAAATTATTTCTTTATTTGACCAGAACAACACCTTTCCTTTTATGTTTAAGGTAGAAGGCTTGTGGGTTATGGTATTTTGGCAAAGAACCCAGAGGCGGAATGTGTTGATGATCTTTCCATATGGACTCAAAAAAAGAATACCTTTATGTCTATTGCTAACGATGACTGCAAAAACAAACAAAGCTGTATTCATTTTTTGGCAGTGTTATTTTCCTTAGAATTTTTTTTAAAAAGCAATTTTGTTACTATTAAAAAAAATTCTTACTCATTTCTTCAAATGGAATTCTCTGAAGTGCTAAGTACTATTAAATTTTAGTTTTTCCTCTAAAAATTTTAATGATGAAGCAAAATTGCTCTAGGAAAATAAAACGATAAAATGGAACTGCACAATTGCTCATCTTTATTTTTAATTTATGACTGTATATTTAAAGTGAGGTTAATAAATATGAAATGTATAGATAGCTACAATTGGTCTTGCAAAGTAAATATATATATGTGTGTGTATATATATATACATAAATATACACAGAGTGGTTTTCCAGTGAACCCATTTATTAGATTTAATCACATTATGAACTAATGAATAAAGTGAGGAACATATTAAAGAAATTTCTTTATTTCTAATCCTCATTTTTTAAAAATGCATTGCAATTTGCTCTACCCCCTTAAATGATCCTAAACTTTTCCTAAAGAGTACAGTAAAGAAACTTTTTCTAAAGAGTCCAGTAAAGATATAAAGAAAACAACTTAGCCCTCACTAAACATTCCAACTGAGGAAGAATAAGTAAGACTGACAATATTCCAGATTTACAGTTGAGTTGAGTTTGTTCTTGGCTCAGTCTGGCCAAGACTTTTCTGACCAACTGATTGGTCTAACCACCATCGTAAGCAGGGCACACAAATACTCTTGCTGCACCTGCACTTTGGCTGGTCTTCTAATATTAAATGTATTTTTAAGTGAGGTGTTCACAGCTTTGCTGGTTCAAAATCAATAGCTTAATTATACTAGCTTCTTTTTTCTTCCTGCATCTGCTAGGAAGCAGAGTAGTCTGTCTGAATTCCATGATGCCATTTTCATATTTGGATTTCAAATTGACTGAGAGCAGTGAACAAATCGCCTGTCTCCATGGTGAGCAAAAGAACACACCTGGGATTTAGTCCTAGATAACTTTTAGTGTAATATTCCCCCAAGGAACATTTTTGGGGTTTTCTCATTTTCCATATCCATGTCAGGGATAAAAGAATCCAGTTTAAAATCTAAAATCAAAGATGTGGGAGAGAGCCACAAAGGAGGATACAAGGAGGAACACTGGGAAAATTACATGTAAAGGAAATAAAGAATGGAATAATTAGCTTCACCTACCTTTTGTGTTTTTTTTTTTTTTTCACTAGTAGGAAATAATAATGCGATTAGTTTGAAATTAACAAAGAGTCACAGGTATTTTCATTTCAATAGGCCTGAGTCCAACTTTGCAATTTAAAATCAAATATACCAGATATGTACCATTTCAATTATTGAACTGTCATTGTCCCAGTGTGATGGTAAAAGAGGTCAGGAGATTGTGTGGTATACATTTACATAAAAGTCATTGTGCAAAAGGAAATTGGAATATGTGTGTATATCTAAGAAACCAAAACAGGTTTTTCTTAATCTTATTCTAGTCATTTGTTTAGATGAAGAAAGCTGTTTTCGCAGATAAACAAAAGTTATTCTTTTATGTTGCTAAACATTAACATAAGTATGGAAATTTTTGCACTTTTTGTATTAGTTTCAGATTTATGTTCATTTCAAGGTTGAAATGCAGTGTGAAATTTAATTCCAGTTGCAGGATTTGTTTTAAAAAAGTAATCACAATTCAAATTATTCTATTATATTTTCATATAAAAAGACAAGGCAGAGATTGAAAAAATTGCTTTAATGGAACAGGATATACTTGCATAATACTAATAATTAATAAATACACACATTAAATAAGAGGAGTTGGTTGTCATATCAACTAATAAATCACCACCATTTTCAGATTAAATGTAATTGGCCAACCCTATCGATGACGTCTACTTCTGTTTTTAAGCTTGACATTTGCTGAAACACAGCCATGTGTTATAATGTGGCTACTTCAGTGCAAATACAAACCTTCTCACTGCATTCGCATATCAAATAATATTACATTATAAGCTGATAACCCTTTTTGTATCCCACCAGAAAAGAAAATGACCAAAGACCTATCTACTGGTATCAATCCCTAGAAAGATTGATTTAGATCAGGCATTAGTAACTTATTACATCCATGTTAGGACAGACAAAATGATTTTTGGTGTGTGAAATTGTTGTCAAATCAAGGCAAAATTTTTAAAAAGCCAAGTGTGTCGTTGGAACTTTCCTGTTTTGTTTTCTACATCTTTCCTTAACAAATGCTGCTGTTTCCCTATACGTCAGGCACATGTTATTATGCTGTTCTCTGTTTTTCTGAAATCCTTGCTATTTTATCCTACCTAGATCTTCTCTTCATGGAAATAGTCCATGTTATAGGATTACCTATCTAATTCCCCACAGAAAATTAGCAGTCCTTTAATCAAGGGGAATGAAGCCTTTTTATAAAATCAGAATAGTGCATCCCTCCAAAAGTGTAAATGACTTTCAAGTCTTTTTCAGAGTGCATTTTTTTAAAGTAATTGCTTAATCTGGAGGAATTTCTAATGTTTTTTTTTTTTTTTTGGCGGGTGGGGGGGGAGGGGTGATTATGTGAGGGATTGGGTTTAGGTAGGGCAATACCCCTACCTAAGAGCTTTCTTCATTCACTCCTTCTAAACACACATACACCTACACACACACACACCACCACCACCACCACGACTACCACTACCACCAAACCCCACCTCAGAAACGGAGTCAACAATTTGGCACCATCATTCACTTCAGGAAAATGTCAACTCATACTTTATGATTTACATTACATTCTTTGTGTAACTTGTGTTCATTCTGTCTCATGTGAAGTACAGGTATGATTTAACCAAAAGTGATAAATCCCTCATTTGTCACCCACCCTGAGGTCATTTAGGTAATGCAGACAAAGGTGCTATTTCATAATTAATGTGCTCTCCTTGTGTATTTTTTTGGCTTAAATTTAATAGTCCCTGTCAGCAGAGCTTGTTTAAAATTGCTGAAATGTTCAAATGGGTGCTGGGATGCCATGCAGTAATGCAGCCAGAGTCATATGTTAACCAGGCCTTGTGCTGCTGAAAGGGTCTTGGCCCTGGGTGGAGTGAGGAGGAGCTAGCATTTGTATAATGACCACAGTTCTGCTTCCAGAACATCTGGCCTTCCTGAGTTCTACTGGAAATGCTTTACCAAGTTTGCTTTGAGTCTGAGCCTATGCTCAGGCTGAGTTCAATTAGATGTGGAGATTTGTTCATTATTCAGATAATTCAAGCCTTAAAAGGCATTTTGCCTCCAAATTATCAGTGTATTCCAGGGGAGCATAGGAGGATATGATTTATTCAAAAAGTGAAGAGCAACAATGGAGGTGTAGCCACCTATAACCATTAGGAAACACCTTCAAAGATTCTATGCCCTAGGAGTGTGATTGCGCCTAAGTTCTGTTTGCAGATTACCCAAGTGATGTCTCAATTTTTGCTTCCCATAAATACAGAAACAATTTATTGAACACTTACTATGTAACAGGTTTTCAAATGTCTGTGTATAGTGGTTGTGTCTCATTATTGTGATGGGATATAAACCATCTTCCTAGATGCTGCTCAGAGACAAAGAGATTTCTAAGGTGAAGCTTCCTAATTCACTCTGCTTTCCAAAATCGCATGTTAGATTTGGTGGTTAGATGTCAGGGGCATTAATAAAATTAAGAGTTAAATCCATAGAACTAGTCATCAAAAGTTTCCATGCTTTTTTTCAACAATGGTTAGTCAAAGGGCTGCCGGTGACTGGCCTCTTGAGTCACCGGCAGATGTAGTATAATGTCATGGGTGTGTCTTGGCTTACTATTACTGCCCTATTGCATAACAAGACTTTATTGATCAGTTTGAGAGAAGGATTATGTTGGGACTTTGAGGCTTTGAGGGCCCGATAGAGCTCCTCTGTTAGTTGGAACATTTATTATATATCATTTTTTCAAACTTGAGGATGATGCTACTAATTCATTGCCTAGAAAATGAAGAAAAAAACTACTTAATAAAGAACACCAAATGTGTCAAATCACAACTTCTGTCGACCTTTTAAACATCCAGGATGCTAATGTAATATGAGTCTTGGGGAATCTCTGTAAATATAGTTTACCATACGGTCAGTGAGAGTTCTACCTAAAGATACATTATGGTAATAGCTAGTTACACTGTTATTATCACAGGTAGTAACAGTTGTGTGTGACGGCATTTTACTTTGCTTGGTTTTGTAACCTTTTATTAATATTTTATTTTTCTTATCTTTAAGGAAAACGACTTTTGTATTCTTGAGCTTACGTACATTAAATGTGCATATGTAAATATAAAAGTGTATGAAGACCATATTCAGATTTTGATCCAGATTTTCTTAAAGCCTTTATTTCACTGGAAGTATTAGCATAGAATACACATTTCCTTCTCCTAATGCATAAGGAGTAAGTGTTATGGCTATATGTGCCCGTCAACCTAATTTTTAAGGAGTAGTGCAAAGGAAGGTTAAGGTTGGAGGATTATTTGTTCTTTGATATCTGCTGATAGAATTAGTGGAATACAGGGCTGAGGATGGAAAGGAATGAGCTATTGATAGATCCACTGTATCAGCTGACTTCAGTTTTGGAGGAAAACTTAAAATTGATTTTTAGTCTGTGATTATGTGTCCTGTGGCAACAAGAGCCTCATTTATAGGTAGAGTAGGTAATTGACCGTCTATACGTAACTTATGGGATATTGGGAAGAATTTTACCAAGAATATCCCTTCTTCTCATTCCAGATACTCTATCAATGATGAAACCATACTGACAATTGACTTATTTATTCATTGCCTTTTACTGTGGTACTACTTTTTGGAGAAAACATATACTGACAATAGTCATAAGTTAAACTCCTTATGTACGTTACTTCTTTTACTCTTCTTAACAGTTATATGCTATTATTCTCATTTTGACATATGAGGAAACTGAGATTCAGAGAAAAACCCTTTACTGGAGTCCTTACAGATAGTCAGAGAATGTATTGGAGTTCTAACTTTGGCGTCTTTTCAGCCCATGCCCTAGCCTACGTGATGAGGCTTTGTTACTATAATAAGAAAACTTTTTGTATTTGAGGCTGGGAATTACAGGATGTGGGAAAGGATGAGAAAGGCTGGGGACCACAGAGGCAAATTTTACAATGTTGTCTAGGGCTTTCACTTCTTCAGGCTAGTAGGTTTCCTTAAAGATATTGCAGATGCAATGAGAGCTGGCCAAAAGCTTTGCACACCACTGGAATGATGAAATCAAACCTACTGGGTCCTCTGTGAGTTGGAAGGAGAAACTGTTAGTTAAAATAGTTACCTGCGTATTTCCTGTGATAACAGAATCTTTCCACTTTAAAAAACTTCCTTTTACTGGCATGTTTAGGTGTTTGGTATATTAAATAGAAAGAACTAATAGAATATTTATCACTTCTAGTGCCTGAGCTCTCAGTGCTTGCAAGTTAAGCACCTTTGGAAGCTGCATTAATTCATTCAGGTCACCAGGGTACCTCACCAGTAATGTACTAAATGGTACCCTGCTGACCTGAAACAGGGAATGTGCCTCCCTAAGCATTTAACTTACGACGCAGGAACAACTAAAGCACAATCTACTCACTGGCCATAACCTTAATCACCTTTTCTCTCCTTTTTCTGGCATCCTTATAACTACTGGAGGAAGTCTTCTTCACTTGCTACTTACTAGGATTTTTAAAGATCATCTTATTTTGAATTATAATTATTATTTTTTACTTTTGTCTTTCACTTCTTACTTTGATCCATTTTAGTTACAAGATCCTAGCAATTTTCTTTCCAGTGTTCATGCACTCCTTTCCTCTCTCTTTCCTCCTCAAAAATTTTGGTAATGATTTCAATGGAAAGCCCAAAGTCTTGTTAGAACTATTTACATTTACTAAACGTAGGGATGTTTGGGGAAATCTTGCCTCTCTGAATCTGACTACCCGATCCTGCAAAAACTGTCAGTTATTGAATTTATTAATGCAATGTTCTTTCATTGGAAAGTAAGAATAGTCTTAGTTTCAACATGACAGAATTGCTAACAACATGGAAGCTCCCAATAACTATAGCTGTTGTGCGTAAAGCATGTGAAGGCATTTTGATAGCTATAATGTGTGATATTTTTCAAAGACTTTAAATATTTCTAACTATCCATTTGGCAGGTGAGAATAACACTAGCATATGTCCTTAGGGGCTAAAATCATTCATTTTTCAATTGCAGAAATCAGGTAGCGAGTCTAATTGCCAGCACCTCTGAAATAGTCAGTGTACAAGGCATCTCCTTTACGTCCAACATACATGCAGCACTCACCACTGAGTAACAGAGTAGGTGGCATCAGTGATGGGAGAGGGGGAAGTAATTTTCAATTTTTACACCAAATAAACAGCATTGTTTTTGAAAAAGATTAACATGGTAAAATGGGAATTATGCAAATACCAGAATTTGCTTTTTGGAATTTATTGTACTGGGTGAATTTATATCACATAATACTTTAACAGGGAGAAAATCCTCTCCTATTTACTATGTGATGCTAAATGTTACTATTTTTTTTTTCAACAGAAGCTCCTCAATGTCTTTTGAGAAATAATTGGGCTAAAAACAAGTTCTGATTTATTATTATTTTTTATTATGATTTATATTAGAAAATTAAGTAATTAAAAGAAACACATTTAGATGGAAAAGCAGTGTCAAATTTTTCCATGATGAGTATTTCCTGAGAAGATACTCCCTAGTTTCATAACTAAATTCCTTAAAAATAGATGCAAGGGAAATTCATAAATAATTTCTCCTCAGAGAAAAACAGTCTTTGGCTCTCTTAATTCTCTAAATATTAGAAAAACTAAATGGGATGTTTTTTGAAGAACTATTAGCTTTTGGAGCATTCCTTCTGAACATGAAGGTAGAAGTACAATCTTTAAGTCACAAATAAGAAAATGTCTTCCTAGTTACTGAATTGTTCAATTTTGTCAGCATTTACTTAGATGAATCTTTCAAAATAGACCGTCAGGCAT
The DNA here is from genome assembly GCF_020740605.2 of Lemur catta. NCBI lineage: Eukaryota > Metazoa > Chordata > Mammalia > Primates > Lemuridae > Lemur > Lemur catta. Next base: position 76,989,522 of record NC_059136.1, on the reverse strand, counting down.
AATATTTACTTACAAGTTCCTGTTGCATTTACTAGGTCATTGTTTTTCCTTCCCATAGAACTGTGGCCACCCCTTTAATTAGAGTAGCTTGAAAATGTATTGGGAAACAATTGATACAGAAGAAGTACATTGAAATTGGTTATATAATTAATTATATATATAGATGTGTTGTATATATGTGTGTGTGTATATACACACATATATACATTTCTCCAAAAAGTGAGCAATTTAGTTCTTTCAGTGGATGAAGAACGTGGATGTATTGAGATCAAATGTATTAGGTGATTAAAACGGACAAATGCCAGTACCCCAATGATGTTTTCCATACATGTCCAAGGAGAACTACTTGTACTTATTTTGCTCAAACACTGGAACAAATTGCATGCATAAGTGTGTGTGTGAGAAAGAGAGAGAGAGAAAGAAAGAAAGAATACAATATATGAAAATGTATTAAAAATTGATGAAGATTATGGGGTTAATCATTAATGCCCTTATTTTGTTTTAAAGTAGATCGCAGAAATCTCTTCCTGTGCATTGTAAGTGTTCTCAGTCCCTAGAGATAATAAACCTTTGATGATGTTGTGCAAGATTCGTCAGCGAGTATTGAGATCAGTTCTGTATGTACACATGACTAATCAAAGGTTCAGGGAACAGGATATGATTTGGTAAAAGTGATAGGTTCTTCAAAAAGTAAATGACCTCACTAATTGTGGGAGTACATTAAGCCTTTTTTTCCCTACAAAAATCAAGTCCTGCTCCCAACCTTGCAGTACATATCCTTTTGCACAGGCTTCAGCACTAAGTCTTTTAAAAAGTATTTTTAAAAGCAAAGATTTTCTCCAATTCATGTCTACCTAATTAGTACTCTATTCTTTCTTTGGTCTTAAAGTCACAACATATGCTACAAGATTCTTAGACTCAGAGATATTCTTGAAATTCAGGGAATTAGGTAACAAATTGACCAACTGTCGTATGTACAAAGTGGGAAAATGATGGAATAAGACAGCAACCTCAATATTTAAGCATGCAATTGTATGAGAAAATGTGACTAAAAGATTCAAGAAAGCAATTCTTTATTAGAAAGGAAAGGAACTATAAAGTTATAAGCTGTAAAATCTACCATGTTGGCAGTGCCATGTTGAGGCCATTGTCTTCTGCTTTGCTGCTGCCTTTTTTTTAATTTGCGACTTTATTGAGATATAATTCATATACCATGCAATTCATCCATTTAAAGTATACAATTCAGTGGTTTTTGGAATATTCACAGAATTATGCAACCGTTACCACAATCGATTTTAGAATATTTTCCTCATTCCCAAAAGAAATCTTGTAACATTTTATCTGCCCACCCCCATCTCCAACCCTCCCTCCCCTGGCCCTAGGCAATCACTAATTGCTTTCTGTCTCTACAGATTTGGCTGTTCTGGACATTTCATATAGATGGAATCATAGTATGTGGTCCTTTGTGACTGGCTTCTTTCACTTAGCATAATGTTTTCAAGATTCATCCATGCTGTAGCATGTATCATTCACTTCTTTTTATTATGAAATTTCTGTTGTTCGGATATAGTATATTTATCCTGCATCAGTTGATGGATATTTGGGTCGTTTCAACTTTTTGGCTATTATGGATACTGGATATTTTGGATTATGGTCGTTTCAACTTATTTCGCTATTTTGGCTATTATGGATAAAAACTTGCATTTTTATGCAAGGTTTAGTGTAGACATAAGTTTTCTTTTACCTTGGGTACATACCTAGCTGTGGAATTGCCAAATTGACAATTTCTGATATTAACTGGATTCTCAGTACTGCCAATCAGTTCTTATTTTGTACCTGGTCAGCTCCTTCTCTCTTTTCCTTTCAAGAATACTTGAAATTTTTACCACTTTCCAAATGCCTCTTATTCATCTTTTACTCCCCTCTGGCCAACTAGCTCAGTAAGAAAAATCTATACTAATATGTATTGACCACTTATTTGGTGTCAAGATAATGTCCTCAGTTCCTTAAATAGATTAACTCATTTAATTCTCCCAGCAAACTTACTAGGTAGGTACTACTAGTATGCCCATTTTGAAGATGAGGAAACTAAGGCAATGAGAACTTAATTTTTCCAAGATCGCAAAGCTGGTAACAGTGATTACTAAGTCAGGATTTGAGCTCAGGCTGTCTAGTTCTAGCACCCACAGTGTTAAATAGGACACTTTTCACAGTGAAGATACTGCATGGAGAGAGAATACGGGGAAGGGAAGGCCTGTTTGTGGCAGAAGGGGATGGAAATACAGGTGCGACTATAATAGTTGACCTTTGAAAAGGATATGTATCCTCTGAGATAGAAAGAAAAGAAGTTATGATGAGATGGAGATTTAAAGATTTGGGTCAGGGAGAGGAGGGGGGAGGCGTGACAAATTAGAAAAATCACCCATAACACTATTCAGGCCTTAGCTCTTTTTTTAAGTCTGAATGTAAACCATTGATTGGATTCGTACTATGGTCTTTGAAAAATATCTACAAACTGAATTCCCTGTATTTGTAGAAATGAAAAATTGGTACATTGATGACAGCTTAAATCTATTGAAGTACATTTTGTCAGACGGGTGATCTAGTAATATACAACTGCTCATTTGTCCTCATTCATTAAAAATGCCTTGTGCTGGACCCCCAGGTGAATAAGACAGACACAAAGGGAATATGATGTAGTTCCTGTCCTCAAGAAGCTCACCAGTTTTTAGAAGCACTTTTCCTCTGGGTTTTATTTTCTCAATGGGTTGTCCCTGTTCACAGCCTTCCTGAATTCCACAAATTCGTTGCAACATTTTAAGTACTTTGTATAACACATTTTAGTAGTGTTGACTCTTTTGTGTCTTCTAGAAAATTAATATTCAGATTTTCTTTGGTATTTGGGCAAAAAATAGATTTCTGCCTTGCAGAACTTTGATAAAGAGTGGCCGGCTGTGTGTTTCCACACCAATAAAGATGTCTCCTGGTTGGAAAGTAATGCTCAGTAACAGTATAATTAAAGTCTTCTCTCTCTTTCGCCTCCACCTCTCTACATATGGGATGTTTGTGAGTGTATGATTTTTATGTTTTCATAGTGGTAAGGATATGGATAGACAAACTAAAATATTTCTTGGTGCTTTTATTGTTAATTGGAAGGATTTTTTTTTTCCTTTTTATAGGTATAAAAGCAAAAATATATCATTTTCTTGTATGTGATGTAATCAGTATAAAATAGTCTTAATACTTTACAGCTATTTCAGGAATAATCCTATTTGATTCAAACAACTATTAATGCTTCTTGAAGTTTTGAATTTCTAGAGACCTACTGATCTTCGTATGGTTCACTGATAAGGGTTTGATGAGATTAGGCGTTGGGCTGCCAGTGTCCCTGTTCGAACATTACTATTACATACTTTCTTCTTTCTGTTTTACCATGAAAATGAGTTAAGGGGAAATTATGCAAGAAAAGATGAGAAACTCCCATATTATCTCATGCTAAAAGAGTCTCTGGAGCTGCTTTCTTGAGTCAGAAACATAGTGAAACTGAACGAGTGACTGCCCAGGTCAGCATTTGTGTCTCTGGACACTTGATGAGCTTAGTAAGCATTGACAAGGCAGGTATCAATTTTGATACTGTCCCATTATTAATATATTGAGGGTGGAGCATGGTCGGAGGGTGTAGGGTGATATCTCAGAGAAAGTGAAAGATGTGTACAATTATCTGCCTATATCTCTGTGTAAATCAAGAAAAATTTAGAAGAAAGTTAGGCATTTTCTATCTTAAGGTGTCCAACTGACTTTCTCACTCTCAATGTGGATTTTGGCAAGCTGTAGTTAATATATTAGTAAATGGAGGAAAAAACACTCCATTGAGTTCTATAGATCTTAATTGAGGTACAAAAATAGCTTTGAAAAAATTATGAAGATGAAAGCTTTTCTTATATGTGGAAAATATTACTCATGTCTTGTCAGCACACCCACTCTATTGGCATTGCGTTTTGTACTTGGAGATAACTTCTGCTTTCTTATTATTGGTAAGGTACTTTCTTTTTTAATTTCTGTAAGTGTACTTGGTTCCACACTATTATATCTAAGGCTTGTCATTCCTGAAAAGCCATTCTTAACTTTATCTTTCCAATTGGCCTTCAATTGAAATTTGCTTTGAAGAGGAATGTAGCTATACTCATCAACTTGAAAAGGGGTGAATACAGTTCATAGAAAGTAACTATTTGTGTATCCTTTTATGTGCTTTAACTTCAATATCCATTCTTTCTTAGAAGTTTGCCCACAGAAAAGGAACTGTGTATTACACTTTTAAATACCAGTTTTCAAGTCTGCCAAGTGTGAATTTGCAAATGAGCAGTAGTAAGTGGAGCTCACAGCTAAAAAATAAATGTTTAAAGCTTCTGTATCTGGCATTACTTTTACTTGTGGAATGCCTTTGGAACAATACAACAATTTTTTCATCTGTAAAATGGGTTCCAAGTTATGTTTAGAATTAAGAAATGACCATTAACTTAATGGTCTTTGAGAGGTGTTCTAAACTTAATCACTTCTGTGGTCTGTGGTTCTCAGAGCTGAATTTATGCCAAGCTTTAACAAGTATCTCATCTTAAATTGCTGATATGTATATCTCAAATTGCTGGTTTTCCATTGTTTTGTTTAATCCATGAATATATGTTTATATGTTTTTCTTATCTAAACAGAAAGCAGGGTAAAAATCATATCTAGAGAAATAACTGAACTACATTTCTTAATCCCCTTATTTTATTTACTTATTTGATTACTCATTTCATTTATTCATTCATTCATTGCCCACTGTGTCAGGCACCATGCTAAGAAACAGGGACACAGCATCAAGCAAGAGGGACACAAGCCTTGCTTTGGCGGAGTTTGTGGTTTAGTGGAGGAGCTAGATAAGCATTAAACCTATAATCACATATTAAACAAGGAAATGGTTTACTATTGTAAACAAATGATATAATTAGTACTTTTGATTTGGAACGTTTATTTGTGTCCTTCGTAGCTTGGGATTTGTATAAATGAAGCCCTTTCTCTAATCTTTTAGGAAAGCGAAGAGTTTGAATAAGACCCTGAATTGAGGTATTTAGAAAGGTGGCTGGGGGCTGAACTGAATTGACTTCACAGGATATTATTGGCTGTCTTGTAGAGGGGGGAAAACAAAAAACAAAAAACAACACATTTACCACTGAGATTTTTACCAGGGAGCAAAGGCTTTCAAACTTCTTAGAGTCATGAAATGGTTATGTGAAAAGTCATGCTAGAAATGGCTGCATATCCAGTTGACAGATTTGTACAGAATATAATATGGAAGGTTGGATGAGATGAAGCTGACCATTAGATTTCCTGTTGGAATGTTTAACACATGCTGATTCCAAGATCACAACCTCTGCAGGTACATCCCAGATATCTCTTTAAGACATGATTGTGATAATCAGCCAAATTTGCGGGCCCGCTGGACTAGAAGATTTTGAAGGTTGCTTGTAAATCTAAAAACTCCATGAGAAGACGGTGAATATACTGGCTATACTAATCTCAGCTCCATTAGTATCTGTTTCTCTCATGTTTAGAAGAAAGAAACTGGGTCTCCTGTTCTCCCCTGTAAAATCCCTCCTGTCACAGGCTAGGATTTTGCTAGGTCTGCCAATGCTGCATACTCTGTCCAAGTAAGTCATTGAAGGCATCACCCTCTGTCTTGTGCATTGTTCTGCCTCTAAGGACAAGAGTCTGACATGTTTCGAGGTACAAAAATCCCATTGCAGCAGGAAAAATGGCAAGCCATTATGCAGAAAACCTTTCTATACAGAACAGCCATTCTTTTGTCAAGGTCTGGCACTTTGGTGAGCTGTTGGGCCAAGAAACCACTTTCTAAGTCAGAAGTTGGTGAAAAAAAAAAAAAAAAAATCCAAGGCCCTTGGATTAAATTTTGTAAGAATATCTTTTTGGTAAGTTTTTGAAATCATGCTCTGCCTAGTCACAGTTGCAAAAATCCACTTCCCTTGTACATGAAGATATCCTCAGGCAGCAGACATACAGTCTATTTTTTGAGTAGGAATCTTACAGACCTCAGGAGAGCCAACTTCCTCAGCCCCACTGGCTTGAATGCTTATTTGTAACTCACTGTAATGATTCTGCAATTTTTTATTTTCTTGCTATTCTGGGTAGGCAGATTCTGAAGTTTGTTTTGGAGTTTTACTTTATAACAGCATATATTCTCTCTCTCTTTCTCTGTAGCTATGGATATAAATGTGTGTTTGGGTGTATGGGGGTGTGTGCATGAACATGTGTATCAGATATTGATGAAGTGTCTATATAGGTATAAATACCTCTTTATCCTGTTTATGATAGCTCTATAGTGTATGTTCTATAATTTTATACTTTTAATAACATCCCATATTTTTCTCCCAAATATAACATCAAATACAAATGCAATGGAAGCTACACTGACCACCAGTGCTAAAAAGAAGCAAATAAATATGCTGCCCAATTTTGTGAGAAACAGAATATACATTGTCATAATACTTTGCTCTGAAAAAGTTATTGTATTTAACTATTTGTAAGTTAAAAAATGAATTTTTGTCTATTTCATAAAGAAGTACCTCTTCTATAGATCAACTTGAAATAATCGATCTCTTCTGTATTGACCACAAGAACTGTGCTTTTAAATATGGTATGGATCTACTGTAAAATGCCGAATGCCAAACTGTATCTGAGTCCCACTGGCATTATAGCCTGTGTTTCACAAAAGACCCAAATGAAACAACCCCTCTCCCCATAGACCGAATAGTTAGATTAATGAAACAACTGAGTGATTTGGTTAAAAAAAAGTCACACCAAGTATTTCAAGAGTTTGCTAATAATTTGATGGGTTTGATCACTTACTGATCATTATCAGCTGATATATATAGATGAGTGAAGGACAGAAGTTTCTTGCCCTTCCAGGGATATGCCTTGAGCATTTTGGCAATTTCAGGATAATGTTCAATGAGCATACATACGTGTACTGTAAATCTTTTGAGATTTGTGCTTAAGTAAAAGACATACTACATTATCTTTATGTTTGTTTGACCTAAAGCATTCTGCTCCGCTATGACAGACATATCATTCTCCTGTGCCAGTACAAATGCAAGGACATTTCATAGTCATAATCTGTTAATACCAGTTAGCAGTGTCACAAATTAAAGCATTAGTGGATTTGTGTTGCTTGTGGAAGGAACGGATATAAAATACCAGGAGGTTGAAGAAGGAGGGGCAGTTTATTGTAACATAATTCTACATACCATGTACAGTCTCCATGCCAGTGGTGTGAAGGCTTTGAGTACACCTTCAAAAAGAGTTCAAATGAGTAGTTGGTTATGAAAAAAATATCTTGTTAAGATACATTAGTCCTGATATTTTTTAAAGAAAAAATTTTTGGAAATTAGCAGAAAGCAAAAATCAAAAGAGAATATATCCTTTTTTCAAAGAAAAAAGATTTTATTGCTTTGTGAACATGTACATTTGTAGTGGAGACAAAATATTCTCCCTAGCATATGAATAAATGTGTTTTCTTCAGTTGTGTTGTTTTGAGCCTATACATAAATAAAAAGTTAATAATGATTTTCAAAATACACTTTTACTGGAAATTATTGATACTCCTTTGTCAGAGATTTTGGCCATATCATGAATGGACATATAAGTATCCTATCTAGAGGCCTGTAACTTGGGGACATGGCAATGGTAATGTAAACTATGGAAGGACTATCATTATAGATTAAATATCTGTTGTAATTTTAGTAGGGGTTTGAGATAGTAATGCATTTATTACTGTGCACATTTTATATTTGCCTAGGCATTTAAATGCTTTTTCATATTTTTCCTTTTTAGCCTATAATATAGATGGATATATTCTGAGAGAAAGTTATAAGGAATAATAATTATAGAGAATGAGAACCCCTGGTTAAAATTATATGCACATTGAGAGTATTAAAAGTATTTCATCCCATTTGTAAAATATCTTCCATGACTATGAAAGGGCAATATTTTTCCAATTATATCTGCTTTAGCCTGCAAATGGATTACCTTATAAAAACTCTTATAAGGCAAAGAGTCCAAAAATAATTGAAAGTGTGAGAACAGATAAGTTGGGCATATAAAGGCCCTGAGCAAATTTCTCTCACCAGCCTTCACAGAACAGAAAAAAAGAAGTTTCTCTTAACTCCTGCTCAGGTGCAGATGAACATTTTAATGCTTAGCATCATGATGTTTCTGATTGGCAGGGCGTGCCTACTGCATAATTTCCAGCTCACTTCTCCAGTGTCTGAAAGATTACATTTTGACTGTCCCCCGTATTAATAACCAGATCTGATCTTAGGCCTGTCTAAGGTCAAGCAGACTGGCCAGGTTGGCCTGTTTGTCTCTGTGCATGAACTGTGACATGTAGTCAGAGTGACAGGTAGGGGACAAGGGTAGTGAGACAAGGGCATTAACCTTCAGACCACCAAAAGAGGCCTCTTCCAGCTGGAAACAAAGAGCCTCAGGGGCTATGGCCACCTTTTTTTTCGTGGTCTTTTTTTCAATGCTCATAATATTTCACAGAAGATGCTATAATATTGAAGAAATGCATTTCAAAAAGAGGTAAATTATTTTTCATCTCAATAAAAGCATATTAATATATATTTGCATTATTGTTCAGAATTTCTATCCAGATTTACTGGTATTTTATGTGGTGGATTGGTTTCGCCTAGCTGTTCCTTTTCTTAGGTAAGTGACTCCATTAGCTATCCTAGAATGTGGTATCCTTATTCCTAAAATGCCCCCGGTTTTGCAGGTGAATAGCAGGTAAGCAATAGAGCCTGGGGCAAGACATATTTTAGAAACTAGCTAAAACAACTTTTGAAACTCCACAATTCATAGTATTCTGCCATAAAACATATCAAATAAACTCATTAAAAAAAAAATCTTGCCTCTTTCTGGGTAAAAATTCCTAAGAAGCTCTTTGGTTCCTAATTGATTTTCTATGTCAGTTGTTCACTGAATAGATAAGTAGTGCCTGTGATATTTGATTACAGAGCAAGGCACCCATTTAACCTTCTGTTCTTTCCTGGCCAGGATTTCAAATACAATAGAACGTTCCTCCCTGAGGCTCAGCAGGATTAGACAGCTAGCGGTAATCCCTGATAGCTGAAATAGACCTGATAGAACTTCACCTCACTTGTTTAGGATTATGCTCATGAATTTCATCTCACCCAGAAGCATTAACCCTTTGGGGACTTGGACTGGAATCCTCTATCCATAAAAGCAATAACTAAGCAGAAACCTGTTACTACGTTCTAAGCAGTTGCATCTTATTTTTTTTTTTTTGACCAATATGTAAAAATAACTTCGAAGTGAGAACAGATATGTGGTCTAAATTGTTTTTCCAAAATTTGACATCTGAAATATATGTCTCAAGATTTATATTAATTTATCTTTTTACATACAATTATGTCTAAGAAACTTTCTGAAAAATTCTGGTTTGTGTAATAGCTTTCCAGTCCTGGTCATGGTTAAATCATGTTGTAGAAGTGGAAGATAAATGACTTCATATAAAGTAGGTCCTCGATATTCTAGGTTAACTGGAACCAAGGCAAGTATGAAAATCCCCAAACCTCATTTTAGCCAGTGGTTTCCAATCTCTTCCCTTTCCTTTCATTAGAGCAAATTCCATAGGTTTGAGTTTAATTTTCTCTCTTTCCCCTCTGGGGGATATGAAAATGAGCTAAGAAATGGCCAAGAGGCAGGAAATCAGTGAGTGAAAAAGAACTAGTAAAAGGTATAGTTAATCCACAAATTGGAAAGTCAGCCCCATGTTAATCAAGAGATGAAAGGGAGAGCACACACCCTTTCAATGCAAGTAGAAGTATCGGCCTTTATCATGGTTTTTAATAATTTAAACATTGAAATCTGTGCCTGACACTATTAGGCCATCAAAATGAGGTCCTTGCAAAGTCACAGGTTTGAAATGGGTTATTAGTGACAACTAACACAGTCTGGGAGAGTACCCCCAATCGTTATGGAAGTGATTACCCTGAATCATCTAGGCCTTTCTGTGTTGACTCTTTAAATATTCATATTCACAACTAGTTCTATTAATTATTGAAATAAGTGATTCTGGTTCTGATGATCAGAGGACTTCCCACCATGTTCATAGGTTTTAGGAAAATGTAAGTTTTATTTGAGAGACTTGACCTCCAAATAATCTCAGGGTGATGAATGCTACCTCATTGCCTTTGGTAATATTTCAAGGTCAGAGATAATTTAATGCCAAAGTATTGGTACATCCTCCTCTCTGAAATTGCTTTTGTTAGTGGCTCTTAAAGGGTTTGAGGAAAAAATGTTTGTTATTATTAAAAATGTTTTAGTAGGACACATACACGCACACTAAAAAGATAACCCTGAAGAATTTTTGGAAGCAGTTTCTGTTCTTTACCACATTCCTGCCCTGCAGATTTACTGAGATTGTAATGATAGCCAGCTTCAAGGTGACAAAAGCAGAAATATGGTGTGTGCCTCTGCTTTGAAGCTTAGTTGGTTGTAAGAACTTAAACAAATCCATGAGTAAATTGATGGGATTAAGACTGAAACAATGGTCCTGCTCCAATAATATTTTATTTCTGTTTGGCCAAGGGGTGAAAAGGAGTTTGTGAAGTGGGGAGTTGTGACTTGCAATGATTCTGCTAAATCTTTAATTAACAAGCCTCCCTTTTACTTACTTTTTGTACAAAACATCTAATTTTCATGGTTTTAGAGAGCCAAGATGATTTCTATTGTTCAATTTAGGTGACATATTATTCCAATTAATTGGAAAAGTACTCCCACGGGATAGATGGCTCAAGGATGGGGCCTCTTAGACTCTGTCTCTTACAGTGGTCCTGGGATTTGCCCTTTTCTCCTGACTTGATTTTACATATGCTGGTGCTGAGATTCTAGTTCTTTGTTGTATGTTATAAAATTCTATTGCATCAGCATGAACAAAACAGAAATATTATAGACGTGAACCTTTCACCCCAAAAGACATATAACAGATTGAAAAGCTCCAGACTAGGGTAACAGGAATGCTTGCAGCCAGCATGGATGGGTTTATAGATGACTAAAAGCTGGTATTAATAAATCTCAAAAGGAGAAGAATAGGAGCAGAATTTACTGAAGTCTATGAAATAATAAAGGGACGTGAAGCTAGGCCACGTGCATCTCTGTACTGTGTGTCAGAAAGAACTAGAGATCCTTCCGTGTAACTGGGAGAAAACAAATTTCAAAGCAACAAAGGAGAACTTGGTGTTTGTTTGTTTGTGTTTCTATTTGTTGATAAAAACTAATTTACCTCTGGAATAATTGAGTTAGAAGATTCTGGAAAAAATAATTCATCTTGGAATTATAAGGACAAAGGAGACCTTGAGGAGTCTCCTCCCTGGCAGACAGGCAATATTAAAACCATCCCCCAAAGAAGTCCATCTGCATTATTTTTAAAAAGAAGGAGCTGGTTTAGTTGGGGCCAGCGGAATGCTTTGTGACCACGTGAACAAAGAGATAATGACTGAAGAGTTTAAAACTTTGAAGAAAATGTGTTGATTCTGCAAATTTTGTTCATCTAATGTGCTGTTACACAAATTCTTAAGTGTTTCTTAGGAGTTTGCCTCAATAGTATACTTTTAAAACTGTTTTGTAAGGTACTCTAGCTTATGCAAACTGAACTAACACATGGTCCTTACTTGGAGACAGGAAGAGATACACACAAATAACTAATATAACATATACAAAGCTTTCACATTCTGTGTCACTACACCATAGCTAACATTCTTTGTAGCAAGAAATGTTTCAAGTCCGTTGTCTCATTCAGTCCTCACAACAGCCCACTGAGGTACATGCAGTTGTGCAGCATAGGAAATGGAGTATAATAAGGTCAGGTTTCTTACCCAGGGTCATACAGATAATTGAGGGACTGGGATGTGAACCCAGACTCGTATTCTGGAAGCTGTGCTCTAGTCATCATTCTTTACTGTTAAGCTTTTCCAAAAGCTGGCATTATCAGTCTGGGGCCCCCAGACACTAGGGTGTCCACAGGTGAGTTTCAAAAAGATGTGGAGAGAGACTCTCCCGAGTGTATACAAAAGTATGCATTTTTCCCTCTGAAGAGTATGCCCCTACCTCTCATAAGATTCTCAGACCCTGTACATGTAGGAACAACTGTCTAGAGAGCAATCACAAAGCATTGCAAAGTGGTTAAGACCTTTTACAGGTGGAGGAGAGTATGGCTGACTGAGGAAGACAGAAGAGGGTAGTGTTTGACTTGATCCTTGCAAGATTTGTGTAGGTGGATGTTAAGTTTGGAGGTGGCAAGATGGGATAGAAGCCCCTGTTTCCCCACCTTCAAACTTAACTTTGGCTGAGTCAGGAAGAGTCGGTTGTTTCCTCCCCAGGTTATAGCTGAGTCAGGATAACTGAAGGCATTTATCTTCTTAGCAATGGGAGCCTGTGAGGCAGCTGTTAGGAAAAGCAGTATATGGCCAGGAGGCCATGGACATGAGTGAAAAAGGGAGCTGCTCTACTTCTTTCCTGTTCAGTTCCTGGTCTGTAAATATGAGCAAACATTTCATTACAAATATAAATAAAAGAACCCTGAGTTTCAAAGTAAATAAGTCCGTTGTTTCATATTTTCAGTATCAGTAAAGTAGAACAATGCTCTATCCATATATAACAAAATTTGTGTCCGTATATATATCTGAATCAAAGGAATGAATGTTGACTACATTGCACTTACTAATTTTAGCCAGCATCCTTACAATGGAATAGGAGAGCTAATTTTTACTTTATGTGATAGTTGTAGGTGCCATTTGTGATCAAATTTTTGTAAGGTGTAAAATATATGCTAATAGTTTCTAATAAATTCTCAGATACAATTGTTTTCAGAAAGGAATATTTCGTTATGAGTCGAATTTCTTCATCAACGTATAATTATGTATATCATCAGTATTAATGGGTTAATGCAGGCATATATTCAGATAAAGTAACTTTTTTCAAAATTGGTGGACTTTTTAGAAGGGCAGTCTATTTATGGGATATTTAAAAGTATGTGTGTTAAATGGAGTATTAGTTGTTAAATTATTATTCTCAATATTTTATAAGTTTAAAATATAGCTTAAAACTAATAAAATACTACGTCATTAATGTCATATATATTTTGTTTACTGAAAACAATTTTTACCTAAAATTAAACATTCCTTGGAATTCTTGTAAAGCAGAGGCTACAACTAGCCTCTTAAATTGGCCATAACTATAGAGTAAAACTAAGAAAATAAAACACAGTAAAAATCCCTTAGTTTATTTCCATTGATCCAAATGCAAAATAAAAGGCAAATATGAAAAACAATATTTTGAAAGCATGACTTCCTATTGTAAAGTGCAATTGCAAAAATAGGAAGGGCTTTTTAAAAACTGTGGTTTTGCCTTAATTGTGTATCTTTGGAGAATTCTACATTAGTTTCTGAAGCTGCATTTCTAATAATGGAGCTGCCATTTTCTTCATTCTTTTCTTTCAGAACAAGGGTGGGGGGAGATTAAAATAATCTTCAAAGCAGACACCATTACACTGAGTGGACCCTGGCATGCAAGCTGCTTTTCTAAAGCAGCACATTTTAGTTTCCCACTGCAGATGATAGTTAAATATCCACTCAAAGCAGAGACTATTTAGACAGAGATTCATCCAGCCTGTGGAGAGGCCTGGAATCATATATCCTTCTCTATGTCTAGCTCATGAAATAATCTAATACAATTTTCTTTTGTTTTTTTAATTGCAGAAAGGAATCTGGATTTCCAGTTACTGCCAGGGGCAGAAGAGAAATAGCACTGTCCAGAGCTTTAAATTAAAATGAAAGTGAAACAATGCTAGGCAAAGCAGAAAAAGATAGAGGTCCAGTCCATTTTGCTCTTTAAGAATAAACTGTCATAGTTGTGCCAGTAATTGTTTTTTTTTTTTTTTTTTTGGTCATCTCAGCAGAGAAACTAAGGATTGGGTAAATATGAAAGCTGAGCTGCTCTCCTGTCTCCCTTAGAGCTGATCCGCCACGTCTGGGCTGAGACATACCAGTGGTAGAGAGAGGCTCACCCTGCTCCTGCCTGTGCTGTGCGTGCACAGTGGATCAATGGAGGCCCAGAGCCCCGGGGGCTGTCAGGATAATACCTTTCATTTAAAGAAAGAAAAAAAAATTAATAACGATGTTAAAGAACTATTTTAAAACATGTCCTCCTTGCAGTTTAGAGTCGGTGCTCCTTGTAAGTGCCATAAACAGCAGTAGGAAGACAACCTATTCATTTACTTTGGTAAATATTCCTCTCACCTTATAGTCAGATATTATTCATATGCTGTTCTCTCTTTTTAAAATTATGCCCAGATCGGATTTTCTCTTCCATAAATGGCCCTGATAAAAGTCAGTCTTCCAAGTGTTTTACAGTATCATGGTCCCCAAACCTCAGCAGGGAAAGCCCAGCTAATATGAGACACATGCTAATAAGAGACTGATTTTCCATTTTTAATGTTTTATGCCAATGCCAGATGATGTATCCAGCTAACCACTTTAAACCTTTCAGTAAAGGTTTGATAATAGATGTCATTATTGAATGTCCTCATGCATGCCCCTTTGAAACATATGATCACCTATTAGAGGATAGAGACAAAACACATTTACTTGAATGAAATGTTTAATAAAGTACATCAGGACTTGTTTTTATTGGTATTGCTCTATGAATACTTTATGTGCTAATTTAGGGCTTAGGAGTACTTAGTCATCCCAGTGCTCCAGTCTGAAAAAGGCATGTACCTTATTATTATAAACGCCAGCCTTTAATGTTTAGAACATATTTATAAAACATACTTGTCCTCTTCCTAAAATTGAAAACATCTGTTACAGATTTTCTGTTAAAATGTTATGGACGTGAGAGCCTGGTGATGAGGCAGTCTGCCATTTTGAATGGGAATTAAGCTGACAATGCATTCTGCACCAGTGAGGCCGTGAAAACAAACAAAAAAAGGCAGATGGTTCATTTAGCTTAGTAATTGTAATTTGTTGTTCATTAAAAGTAATTCCCACGCAGGCATTCTTTATTCTAATACAGTATAAGGAAAATTTTACTCTGCAAACCTGGCCTAATAATTTTTTTTCTTTAGCATAATTTGCACTGACGTTTGATAGGCAGTTGATTAGAGCAGAATGATTTCCTTACAATGAAAATTAATTATAATTTTTGCAGCTTTCATTAGTCTGCTTTTCTAACTACCATGGCTAAACAGCAGGGGTTTGGCCCTGAAATGCTGAGTATCACTGGATCATTTGCAGTATATTCTCCCTTTTAAGATGATTGGACCTCTTCATTGTAGTTTCTACGTCTACGTAAAATGAGGATTGGCGATGAAAAATTTTCAGAGTGCTTTGAAATATACTTGAATATATGTTTACAGTAGTAAAGATAGCATCATGCTAATTTAACATCATTCTGTATAGTCTTTGAAACATATTCAAGAACAGAGACATATTTTAGTCTTCAGTGTTCTATGACATGTAATAAGAATATTTCCTGAAAGTATACAAATTGTTACATATGCACACAAATAGCATAGATTTTAACAGTGGGGATCCCATTCTTTAGAAATATACAAAATTGTTTGAAGTACGTTTTAAAGGAAGGGACATGATGGTCTATTGACAGGATTGATGATAGAACAGATTTATAGAGGAACCGAGTCTATTCTAGTGTTATGACCTGATTGATGGATATAATGTGATTTCAGAAAATTATCTTCTAAAATAAATGTATATGTGACAAAATCAGTAAGACCTAGGAAGAAATTTGATCTTTTATAAGTGCATACTATTTTGTCATGCCATTACACTGTTTTTGTTGTATACAAGCAAATTGATATTAATGTGAGTTTTCCAAAAGAGGGCCAGAATTGTGGGGATTTCCGATCCACTAGGTAAATTTGTGAGTTGGATTTATTTTGCTTTGAAAATTTATTATGCTGGACTTCAGATTTCAGAAAATGTTACAATATATCCAGGAAATAAATCCTTATATATAAAGCATTTGTTAACCATGGATAAAAGCCCATGTTTTCTATTTTTATGAAAAAAGAATGAGAATTCAATAGAATTAACAATATTTTGTTAGATTAAGTAGCATCTTAATGAAATGTTTTAAAGAGATATTTTTGCATCCACAACTTCTTATAGCCAGAGTTCTGAATTTTCATAATTAACTATCCAGGAAATAGTTTTAAAACTGCAAAGCAAGTCTTCTGTTTTATAACACAATTCCTGTTTCTGTGGAATATGAACAAGACAGTGTTTATTGTAGTCAGAAAAATTGTTGGCATGATTCTGCATAAGTGAAGAATCTCTGGATTGTCTCAAAGTGTTAGCTGCCCATTTGCAGACAAACAAGCTTTTAGTGTGCAATTTAGGTCAATGGATCGAGGGGAGAAGATGTGTTTAGGCGACAGATTTTAAATCACCATAATATAAATATGCTTCCCTTTTCATCCGGAATTTGCTTTCTTTCAAGGTAATTTAGTGCAGCAGACATGCACTTATGCCTGTCTTTGTAATTTTAGGGATTAGGATAGTGAGGATTAAATGGTGACCCTTAATCTTCAATATCAACTTTAGGAGCGAAATATAATATGCAAATGGAACACATTCATTTTGTGTTTATATATTTTAATCTCTGTAATTTAGTCTTAAGAAGATGGAAACTCATCTTTGCCTTATTTATTTTGAATCCTAAAGCAAGATGCCATTAAAATCTTTATCCTTCTGTCTTAGTGGATAAATGTTTATCCTTTAGGGCTTAGAGTATAATTTAAAAAAAAATGACTTCAACTTAACAACATTTTTCTATTAAGGGAAGTGGCATGTGTGGTTAATAAAAAAGTGTAGTTAGACTGACTTGTGTTAAATGAATGGATAAATTGTTAAGTCAAGCCCGGAAAAAAAAATATATATATGTGAGATAAACTTTTGTTTTGAATCTAGTTTTAGAAACCAGTAAATTGAATTTTTATTAATAAAATTAGTGTATTTCTGACTAAGTTTACTTTGTTCTTAAAAAACTTTTCCTTTGTGGTTTGGATTTCAGTGTATGGACAGGAATGTCTTCTAAAGAAAACATTTATTAAAGTGAAATATTAGACTGATATAAAAATCTGAGCTATATTCTCTTAGACAAATAAACATAAGAGCTATATTAAGAAAGCAGATAGAAAAGAGAAATACAGTGTGAAAAATAGAAACAAAGAATCTTTTTATACCTTTGACTTTGCTGGAAGAATGGGGCTAGAACAGTCCGCTTGGTTTGGCTCATTGGCTTCATCAACCAGGTAGGTTCCAGCCATTTAGACAAAGGTTTGCCAGATTGCTGGATATGTAACTCGAAGGTCTTCCATGCAGAATTGATTTTTCAAGCAGCTTGTGATGAATTAATGGTTGCTTCTGTTGCCAAAAGTGCAGATAATTTCGGATTGCAAGTTGTACTTTAAGTTTTTTTTTTTTTTAAGTGGAAAGTAAAAATCCCTTGATTAATTGTCAGGGTAGTCCTGAACCTGTTCTCAGGCATCCAGCATTATGTCATCACAGATAAAAGGAACATTGAGCGCCAGATGACACATGTAAATAATAGGACACTACGAACATGAGCATTTAACCTAGATGTTTCTTCCCTCTCTGAAGCCTATTACTTCCAGGTAATATGCAGTTGCGTTCATGACCAGATCATTCTTAGAATTTAATCAGTTGTTTACTGAATCCTAAAAATTGACTTAACTGATGGAACGAGCACTAGTGATGTGTTCCCTACCTAGAATCACAATGTTTTATACAGTAAGTAGTAAATCTGTGTCTATGGATCTAGATCTCCCTGCGTCCTACAAGTAAGTTTATTCTCTTTCAGGTACTTACTCCGTTTTATCTTTCCTTGGTTATAACTGATACAGAGATTTTTAAAAAAATTCTGACTGTAAGAAAGTGTGATAAGGCATTTAAAAGCTTGTGCATTTGTATTCTTATTATCTTGTCATAAAAATGACCATAACTCATTTCATTCTAGTGGATTATTTTACTAATGACTAAATAAACAATTTCATGTATTGACTAATACTACATGATATTTAGGATTTTTCAAGATTTTCAGTACTTTGGCCAGTTGCTTATAAAGCAGCGTATTATAGTGATTAAGGGCTTTGGAGTCAGAAAAAACTGCCTCTAAGTCTTACTTCTGCCACTTATTTGTTGTGTGACATGGAGCAAGTTACTTAACCTGCCTAAACTTCGGGTTCTTCATTTGGAACGTGGGATTCTTATAGTACCTGTATAAAATAAGGTTTTTGTGAGCATTAAATATGATAATGAATGTTATCTGCTTTGCATAGTGCCTGGAACATAGTGATAAAAAAATACTAATTATTTTTATGAATTTACCTATTATGCTATTATGTTGAAACAAGCATTTAGGAGAGGCTGTTTGTGAAAAGCTGATATATTTACCAGTAATTTGTAAGAATCCATCATAACTTGTTAGCAGTGGTGTTAACCAATCGGAAATGGTATTGTATTTCTTTAATTTGAATTCTTCCATGCTCTGTGAAATTAAATTCATAGTTATACATGTGACATTGAATCAGATGAAATTCAGAGATCTCTGTTTAAAAATCAGGACAGATTCCTCTGGAAGGGAACAATGTGACATGACTTCTTGAACCAAGAGATGAAATGTTTTCATTTTTTAGAATTTAAGTAGTGATTTGATTATATGTATAGCTAAGCACCTTACGAATTAATGAGCTAAGGCATTGCAAGTGAGAGGAAGGTTTTGTAATAGTGATATTCAAGGTTATTTTAATGGCATCTTTACCAGAAGTTTAGTTTTCCTTGTTGTAAATAGGTAGAGAAAAGCCACCTCCTAGGGATATTCTCAGGGCATCCAGCCTTGCCCCTGAACCCTAGGTGCCCATTATAATCCTGAGGTTTATGAGTGTGTTTTCTGATGAGTCTCACACATCTCAGCAGGTCAGTTAAAGAACAAGTACTCACATACTACTTATTCACTCAGGGCAGGGGACAAGTAAAGATTTGGTAAGCTGATTGTGAAAGACTGCTGATTATTTAGCAAGTTCAGGTCGTCTAAGTGGGATGGAAATGGCAGTAGTGATCTCTAAGACCTTCATAACTACAGAAACATTTCTTCCAATCTTTAGTCACCAAACCAAAGCCACTGATAGGCTTAATTTCTAATCCTCACTCACTATCCATATTTCTTGTATAAAGCCAAAGGAATCAGTGGAACAAGATTTGTCCCTACTTTTTTCCCTATAACCCAGTACTTATAGAATGATGTAAGGCAGTTCATGAACAAACAATGATTTAAGAAGTTGTTCCTCTCTTTGAACTGTTATATCAGCAGTGACGAAGGTACAAAGCTTGCAGGACCATTTCACTCTGTCATAGACAATAGGATTAGGGCACTTAGAGTCTTCTCCAGGAACAAACTGTTCTGTTACATTTGATTACAGTTACTTTTTCTTTTTAAGTCCATGTTCAATTTCAAAACTTTAGAAACTGTTATTCTTAAGCCTTTATTTTTGTCTCTTTCTATTCATCTTGTTCCCTGGAAATAACAAGAAAGGAACTATAAACTGTGATAACCTTTGTTCTATTATGACATAACAGCCTCACAGTTTCTTTTGACCTAGGAGTCAAAAAACAAAACTTTTTGATGTACCTGCTTCTTAAGTGTGCCTGAGAGTCAGTACATTCTTAACAAAATACAATGATAGAATGTTGAAATATGGGTATTTAGTGGAGCAGGCTAGGAAACAAGGCATTTTTTCCATTAGAGCTATCAGGAAAGGCTTCATGGGGATGATGTTTGAATTGGGCCTAAGAATATTTGTAGGATTGATACATGTAAAGACTGGGGGTAGAAGGGGTAAGTAGGAAAGAATAACACAAGATATGATGAGAAGATGGATAATTTCTTGTTTTTATAGGCATTCTTGCCCATCATGATTAAATGAAATGCTTTGGAGAAAAGCTGCACAATTTAAAATTTATGTTATAAATTTAATATCATTCTCAAGTAATATGAATATATAGTGTTTCTTATATTTATAGATCCTGATCTTTGGGAGGGGATTTGGGCTCTAAAATTGTTAAACCAAATTTTCTTCTTCTTTTCTCTTGAAAAAATAGATTTATAACTTTCAATCTAAAATTGCTGGTCAATATTGTAGATCACTGAGGGTAAGCAGTGGGCAAAACTTTTGTACAACTGAAAACTACTTGGTAAACAATAAAAATTAAACTAGACTTCAAAGATAGGTTGACATTAGATTATTTTGGTATATAATGGTAGTGGAGGGGAATTGTTGAATGCTAGGTAAAGAGTATGAACTTTATTTTTTATCTGTTTAGTAAGTCTCTTTTAGTTTTTGTCAGGAGAGCGTTGTGTAAGCTTTGTCTAGGAAAAGTCAGATGGAAGGGATTCTGCTTGCTTTGTTTGTCTCTGTATTTCCTAGTGCTTAAGCTTAGAACATGCTTATTAATATTAAAGAAAGAAAAAAGGAAGGAAGGTAGGATAAAAGGGAGGGAAAAGAAGGAAAGGGGAAGGGAGGAGAGAAAAAAAGGTAGGGAAGGACGAAGGAAAAGAAGAGTGTAGGATAGATTGGTTGAAGAGATTAATGTCAAGTAGACAAAACCTATAAAACTCTAGAGAAATAAAGTAAACAGAGTCTTGAAGTAAGAACTGAAAGGGAAGGAGAAGATGTATTTAAAAGATTTTTCTGAAAGGGAATTTATAAAACTTGAAAACTCTTTATGGGCATAGTAAAGAAGTAAGAAGAGTTTTAAGTGACTAAGTTGTTTTTTGACTACATGGTAACTAAGAAGAAAATTGTGTCAGAAATGGATAACAAAAGAGGAAAATTACTTGGGGTAAATGGAGCAATGAATACAAGTTCTAGCACATTTTTCTTTGAGGTTTTTGTAGGGTATCTAGGGGAAGACATAAAACAGCAGAAATCACGGGCTGTGATAGAGATTTGAAAATCACATCCATTGAATTTATAGGTGGGTTAATGAGGGTCAATGAGATTTCCAAAAGAGCACAGTAAAACCAAGTATGCATGGAAGTACCTCTGCATATGAGTGGTGATGAGAAAGAGGAGAAGCCAATGAAGGAAATTATCTGAAAGACTGAAAAGAAAATTGCAAGAGGAGAAGATCAAGGAAACCACCTAAAGAAAACCTGCTAGGAGAAGATGATGAAGTGCAGTAAATGCTATATATAGAGGGCTCAAAATATCTGGAGGCTGAGAATAGATGGCATTGAATTCCAGAAGTGGAATACAAATCTCTCTAGTGAAGTTTGGCCATGAAAAGAGGCTAAGGGGAGGTGGATGTGTTCCCATGAATGAGATCTATGTGTTTAAATTCTGTGGAATTCATCAACTTAAAAGCTGCAGCTCTGTTGGGGGAGAAAATAAAAGTAAATAAAGCAATTCCATCTTGAAACTTCTGCTTCTCAGTATCAACTCAGGCAAGAGGTGTGAGGACCAATTCCAATGGCCAAGAGCAAAGTCAAGTCCAGTGGTTCTATAAATGCTTCATTTTACTCTCCATCATTATGCCCAAGTATAAAATTTCAAGATAAACGACTAGAATGAGTTAGTAAATCTGTATTGGTATGGGCCAAGACCCAGAAGAGATACATATATTTTGGGGGGTAGAAAACAAGGCAAGTTCATATTTGATGGGAAGAATAATGAAAGGTACTCTGCAGTGCTGGACAGTCTGAGCAATCTGGAAGGGCTTTGTGATATAAATAGAAATGGAGACACCTTAAAAATAATCAGAAAGTTTTTATTTCCAGAGCTTCCCATTCCTTATATCACCATTCTAAAAACAGTTGTGTCAGAATGTATGTATATTTGCGGGGAAAGAGTGGTCAAAGCTTTCTTATATTCCTTCTGCTTCTGACATGACCACGTTCTCAGCCTTAGTTATAATAAAGACATGAGCAGAATAGTTTCTGGAGAATTCCAGCCAGCATTTTTTGGTCATATTTTCCAGCCTCCATTCAATGGCATATTGAAGTTATTGATAGAATCTTGGAAATAATGTTCTCTTCAGTTGTGTTGTTGTGTGGGGATGGCTGCTAATTGGTTTGGGCACAAAGTGTTTCCACATAAATAGGTCCAGCAAATCTGTCCGTAGAAGGACAGATGCGGATGTATGAGAAGAATAAGCAGAGAACAAAGCTATTGTGTGTTAAGAGCTGGTAGAAAAAGGAAAAGATATTTGGATGGTGATGATACAGTTGTTGGGTGATGTCAAACAATCACACCAAATTCTAATCTTGACATCCTTAGAATTATGCTTTCACCTCCTTCTCTAGTTTGACCAAATATACTGCATTTCTCTTTTTTTCATCCTTTAGTCTATTGCCTTAGCAATTTGCATCTGGCAATTTTGGCAGCAAAGTCAATCTTGCTTTTTTTTTTTTTTCCTAGCAACCATACAACTGGACCTAGAAGGAACCTGTCCCTTAAGCTTAATTACTAACTCCTGCCATGTTCTTCTGTTCACTGACTATTGTAAGGAAATGAATTCTTAGAAGGCCTGAGAGTTTAGACATTGCACTTAATACTACTCTTAAACATTATAATATCTATTCATTTAATGCATGACTCATTAAATCAATATGATAGTTGTACACAAGGAGGAGGTGAGAGGTGTGAAAGGGATCATTTTAGACTTTGTTTCACTGTGAGTATGCCTTCTGCAAATGCATGTTAATCGCAGAATCAAAATAAACACACTTAATTGAACAGTATTCGGATCAATAAAATCATTGACTGAGTACCACTGGTGCTCACTTGAGGTAAACAAGTGATTTAATAGTCTCCACTTCCTTCAGGCCTCTTTGGTGTGGCCATCAATAGTATACTCCTAAATCGGAACTGGCAGTGACCAAAAGGCCCTCATCAAGCAATCCAGCTGACCTCCCGAGGTGTATTATCGCCTGATGTCTTACAAGCCACTTCTTATTTCCATTCTGTGTATCCTGTAATTCTTCTTACATAATTCGAAGCTCAGCTTGTGAGAAAACAGACACACACACATACCCCTTTTATAAAGAAGGTTATTTCTTTAAGGACTTGAGTAAGTATTGTCCTTTTCAAACATTTACTTTATTCCAGTTTAAATCATTATACCTTTTACGTTTACTGCTTGTATTTGCAATGCAGCAGCATAGGAAAAAAGGAGAAACGTAGAATGGAGAGGAAGTTGAAAGACAGTGAGAATATAGAGTTTGCCACTAACACAGCCACAGAATTCAAGCCTTCAGATTGAATCTTTGCGACTGGGCTGTCATTTATATCCATTGTGAAGTTCCATCCTTCTCTGAACTTCTGATCTGAGAACCTGATAAAGTTCACATGAATCTATGTTGCACATTTGAATATCAAGCTATAGACCGCATACCGAACACGTGCCAAGTAGACTTGCGATTAATCTGAGCTCTGTTCTGTCACTGGTCTCTGTTAAGACATTTCTACTGTGCATGATCATGGCTGCCGCTTTGGTAGCCATTTGAAGTTAAGTGTATTTTGGTACACATGGAATTCAGTGGTGATCAACTGAGTTAATTTATAGTTTCATGAGGAAACTTTTAAAATTCCCAACTGTGGGTCCTGGGGAATGAAGCTGTGGAGGCCAAATGAAATCTGATGAAGGAGCTTAAGTCATGGTCTATTTTAACTGTTTAGTTAGAACATTTTACTAAGTAGAGCTGAGTGGGAGAGATTTTTTGAAGAAGAGGTCTCAGCAGTCATTAAAATGATGTTATTGACTAGTAATAGTCGCATTGTCAACATAGCTGTATGCAAATACATTTGGTAACGATCAGATGTATTAGGAAACTGGTAAGTCTAGAAACTTATTATTTTAGTGTCTTCTAAAGACCAAGCCTATTATGATGTATCAATGTCATTCTGGAATGCTGGAGAGGCAGTTCAGCCTTAATGTTCATTCCAGTCAAACTATTTATTGGTGAAAGACTCAGGCCTGTCTTAAAAAATGTAGTGGCTGAATATAGCTTAACCCTTTATTGTTTAAGGAATATAAATGTGAGAATGCATGCCCTTCCTGTGGCTTTCTGGCCATATCTTGACTATTAAATACAGTGGCGATAACAACAAAAGCAATTTATGCTATAGTTTCGGTAAGAATTTCTTTGCATCACCTGAAAGTAGATAGTCATCCAAAATGATGTATGTGCCACTTGAGGCTTAATCTAGAGATGAGTAAGATTCTCTATATGTCCTGAGCTTTCCTAAAGAGGTCTAAAAATATAGATGCTAAGCTCTACTCTGGGAGTTTCTATTTCCAGACAAGAGCCTGGAAATCTGGTTTTTGGAAAATACTCTCCTTCTGATGTTCAGGTCAGTCTAAGAGTCATTGCTGTCCTCACTCCACAGTGCTGGCCATCACGACATGAACTTTCAGCCTTGGAGCTTCCACACAGGTTGTCCTTTCAGTCTGAAATGCTCTTCCATCTTCCCTAAAAGACGTGTGTTCATCTTTTAAGGGCCAGTTTAAAAGTTAGCACTGCTGGGGCACCAAATCTGCTGTCATAGCCATGATACTTGGACATTGATCAGAATGCACTGTGACCCTCCCTGCTTGAAAACACTTGACTTTCAATGAGAGGGGGACATGGACATTGAGTGAAAGACCACATTTTGTCTCCTTGCTCCATATGTTCTCTGGACCGTAATAAGGTCCATAATTTGCAAATGTATGTGAAACTATCAGGAAAATGGTATGAGTTGTGTTGGTATAGTTTTTATTATCCTTTCTTGGATGATTGATTTAAAAAGTTAGATTTGTACTAATGTACTGAATAGTGGCATTTTGTAAGATAAGTCTGCACTTCTTTTTCTTTTTCAAGGCCCTAAAATAAAAGTGATGGTTGAAATCAATTATTTTCTCATTTTTACAATATAAACTTTTGAAAAGATATAGTTATGCATTTTCATCTTAATATTTTTTAAAGATGGTGATTTCATTGTGTATTTGGGAGTCTGTGGCAGAGTCGATGTTAAAGACAATTAAAACATTTAGTAAATAACACTTTCATAATATTATATACAGAAAAACTTCAAATTTTGATGAAAGGCACAGTTTCTGAACACGAGAAAGTTTTCTTGATTAAAATAGTATTATTTTTTGAAGCTTTGGTATAATATAGTTATTATGAAGTGATATTTAATTAAATATTACAGTATACAGGGGAATTGGTTTTTACTTTAAAAAAGCTCACTTAATATACTGGCCCAGTCTGTGTTAAAGTGAGTAGATCCTTGTCAATAGGACTCTTTGACAATAGGCCAAGTACAGCATTGCTAGTGTCTGTGTTACATTTATTTCTTTAGTCTTGACAGTGGTTTCTCGTAACTTGTCTTTGTAAGGCGTCAATTCTCAAGGAACTTTTTCATCTGGATACAATCCAAGTAATGTTGTATTTTATGTATAAATTGCTTTAAAAAGTAAATCCTTTTTTTTTTTTTTTTTTGCTTTTATGGTAGAAATTTGAAGCAGAGAATTAAAGCAGGATTCACTCCTGATTATCATTTTCAGAACTTCATTCTTTGGGAGTAGAAGTTTTCATTCACTTTTCACTTAAAAATTTTTTTTAAAAAGGTACACTCTGAATCATTCTATTTTGAATAAGACTTCTTAGTAGCCTTCTGTTCAAACTATGTAAAATAAATACCAATTTTTAAAATTATTTTCTTAGGTGTCTAGAAATAACATTTTCTAGTCATATACGAGAAAATGAAAGAATTTTTACATGTTATAACTTAAAGTTTAAGAGCAAAACTAAGACTAAACAACTATTTAGGAAACTGAAGTAGAATCTGGTGTAAAAGAGGGAGGCAATTGTTCCACGTCTCCTTGGTACAATCATTTCACCACCACAGATGGTACCTCTACTTCAAAGCCATTTTACTAAGTGACCACAAACTAGACCAATGGACTCTTTCATTTAACTAAGACTGTGTTGTGTGAACACAGCCATGTTGTTTTTACCTAATTATGACGTTAAGAAACAAAATCTTCACTTTTTATATTTCCTTTTTAACAAAGTCTTCTTAAAACTTCTCAGATGCTCTCGATTCTGTTTTTGTGGGGCTTCCATTTCTCTTGTCACTCACTGTAGTTTTCAAAGAAAACTGATTACTATATTGATGGTAACTTCTAAAACCAAGATTAACAAAATCTTCAGCATCTGGCAAATTCCTTTCAAGTATTTGGTTCTCCAGAAATATTTGCACAAAGAATGTGTCGTTGTAAACATTACAAAGGAAAACAAAGCATGCTTTATTAAACCTAAATTTCTTAATTAAGACCACTACTAAAATAATGTGACTGTATTCTTTTGTTTCCCAAATATACATCATGCTTCTCTGTCTTGGTTCTTGTGTGTTTAGTACTTAGCATAGTACTTAACATAGTAGTAAGCACTGATGAATGAATAATAATTTCTGTTTCCATATCTGTATTCCATCACTTTAAAATATCACTTTTACTCAATGTTCTGTCTTTGGTTTATTGTAATTTTTATCTTTTCTTCTTCCTCTTTTTTTCTTTTCTTTTCTTTTCTTTCTTTTTTTTTTTTTTGAGAGACAGGATCTTACTCTGTCGCCCAGTCTGAAGTGCAGTGGTGCAATTATAGCTCATTGCAGCCTCCAACTCCTGGGCTGAAGCAATCCTTTTACCTCAT
This sequence comes from Lemur catta, assembly GCF_020740605.2. NCBI lineage: Eukaryota > Metazoa > Chordata > Mammalia > Primates > Lemuridae > Lemur > Lemur catta. The sequence continues at coordinate 76,962,648 of NC_059136.1, read as the reverse complement.
CTTCCTGAGTAGCTGGGACTACAGGGCACACCAGCACACGCGGCCAATTTTTCAGTTGGAGTCTCTCTATGCTGCCCAGACTGGTCTCGAACTCCTAGCCTCAAACAATCCTCCCACCTCGGCCTCCCAAAATGCTGGGATTACAGGCATGACCCATCATGCTGACCTGTACTTTTAAGATATTTTTATACTCTTATCTACACACATGACATTAATAGTCATTTTATGTCTACTGAACGCTTCTCTGTTACCTAACCTCTCTCTTGAATTCTAGATTCCGTCTTCATATGGGTGTCCAATAGGTTCTCATACCCCTATATCTGTATGTCTCATATCTATAAGTTTAAGCTAATATTGCCCTCCTTAGCTTCTTCAGGAATCAACCAGCTACTCCTCCTGACTTCTATTTTGTTAGCAGAATATCTACTCTTCTACTTGCTGAGCCTATCATCTGTCATTTTAGTTTCCATTCAATCAATTGCCAAACTTTGTAGTCTATTTTTAGCATCTTTTGATTATGTCTTTTCTTTTTTCTTTTATTTTTTTAAGAAATTCTAATTACCTGAAACCTAGATCACTGTAAGAGCCTCCAAAGCTGCCTTTCAGCTTACTGACCCTTTTCTCTCCTGCCTACTTTATATAATGCTACCATGTTGAAAGTTTTAATCCACTGGTTTATTCATGTAAGCACTTTTGCTTAGAAATGCTGTAGTTTCGTATTTCAACTTATGTGAAAGCTAAATCAATTCATGTGGTTTGGAATTATTATTAACTATTAATAAAATAATACTACCTCATGTCTGTATCATGATTTAAAGTTGACAAATTGGTGTATTCTTCTGTTACAATCCAGGTGAATAAAACTTAGTAAAATGAGCTAAAATCAGTATTAAAGGAAGACTTTGGGATGAACTGCAAAATTCTGTAGATCCAGGACTTCTTTAAAATTGATATTGCATGGATGGGCACAGTGGCTCATGCCTGTAATCCCAGCACTTTGGGAGGCTGAGGCAGGAGGATCACTTGAGCCCAGGAGTTCCAGACCAGCCTGAACAATATTGTGAGACTCTTGTCTCTACAAAAAAATAAAATGAAATAAAAATAACCAGGCATGATGGTTATTTTTAACCATCATGGAGTACAGTTCCAGATACTCAGGAAGCTTAGGCAGGAGGATTACTTGAGTCTAGGATTTGAGGTTACAGTGAGCTATGATCACGCCACTGCACTCCAGCCTGGGTGACAGAGAGAGACCCTGTTTCAAAAAAATAATTGTTATTGCATGTGTTCAATTCAATTCTGGACCATGATGTTTCATGATTATTCAGCTGATGCTTTCCACCATACCTATGTGATATGCCATTTTCTGTTACTTATTTTCTTCAATTTAATGTAAATATTTCATAAGATGCTAGTTTTAAGTCTCTTCTCCCAGCTGTCTGATAAGTTGATCTTTTCTATGATTTCTCTTTCCTAGTTGACTTGTTTTCAATTTCTAGACAAGTAGCATTGTTCCATGTAGGTCCAAGTAACTTATCCAAGATCAAGAATTCTTAAATTTTCTCAGAAAAATGATATCTGTCAATCCTCATTAATTTAGGGTCATTTTTTTCTTGCTGAGATGCTCAGAACTTTTGGAAGCATTCAGTGTCCAGAACTTTGGTTTGCTTGACTAGCTAAACTACTCATTTATAAGAAAGAGAATGGAAAGTCATGATTCTTTTTGAATTGGGTAGAACTTCTTGGGCCAGTCATTTCTTTAGGCTAGAATTCTAGAACTAAGAGCAGAGAGAAGTTGATTTGGAATTTTTATAATGTCTGTAATATAGATAAATGAAATGAATAAAATACATCATGCTATAAAATTATTTTCAATTTTCAATACATGTTGTTTATCTTATTATAGGTGTTTTGAGGATAGAATAGGATTTATTGAGCTGAGTTAATTGCTAATTCAGTACAAATAAAATAATGTAAGATTTTTGCAGTGTTTTAAGATGTTTTGATAGACTGTTTAATTATATTACAAAAGGTTGATTGTGCTATAAAATCATATATTCTTCCTTTACAGAGTCAGTAGCAAATGCATGCTATTTCTAAGCTACATTATGTATCTAGAAGCTTGATAATTGCAGTTCATATTTTCTTACCAAACTGATAATGTGTTATTAATTCAGGTTTTTAAAAAATAACCTTCTAAATCCTTATGTTTTGTCCTAGGTTTAAAATTCTATGAGAACCAGGCTGCACATTCTTCTGCTCTTAGACTGTGTTGTTTTCAGAGATGCTAACCTGTTAGTGATTAACCAAGATTAGGGTCTTGGATGCTTGTGGTTATCAGAAAGCTTTCCCTGAGGATGTCTCCAGTCCAAAGAGAATTTCTGCATTTATGTCTAGGAGGAATGCCCTAAAACTGTATTGGCCATCTATAAAGACTACATTTGCTTTGTGAATGCTTGATGATGCTGTTGTGTATTGATTGGAATGAAAACTTTGACACCAGATGTACATGGTTTGGTCTTAGTTTTGAGATGCCAGACTGTGCTCATTTCAACCCGAATGGATTAAGAGGTAAATGTAGTTTAGTATATTTACAGCAAAAGAAGTCGTATATTATCTCTTTGTAGCCTCAGAATAGCCGTGCAAAGCAGAATGTGTATTTTTCCAAGGTGTAGGTGAGAATGAAAGAAATTCCACTGCTAGCCAGATTCACTCATTTCTTTCTGCTTCCAAACTGCATCTTTATAATTTCCCACTTTGTTATTTACTAGTCTATTCCCCAACTATACTGTAAATTCTGTGAACTATTTTTATTTATTGTTTTCCCATTACCCGTAGAGATTAATGAGTGAAAAAAAATCAGCAACAGAGCTGAGACTGAAACCCAAATATGAATCTAAATGTAGTCCTTTTTCTTCTTTTACTATAATGACTCATCTAAACATTTCTAAACTTCATTTTGAAAATAAATGATAAAAATAACAAAATAATGCATAAACTTTCAAAAGAGTGAGTTGTTTACTGTATTTTTAAAACCACTTTTCTCCTACTTTTTTTTATAATTCAGAAGCTGATACAGAGAGAGCTGTAATAAAAAAGAGGTAAACAGTTTGTATTGATTAGTAGGAATATGTGCTTGTCTCCTCATATCACCCAATTTTTATAGGCAGCTTAAATATGGAATTTCTTGCTTCCTCTATGAAATGTCTCTCGGAGGCCCTTGGAATTCACAGATCAATTCCTCTGACTTACACGGGTTATGGGCCACGTGTTCTGCTCATCTCTTTTCACTACTTAGTTAAATCTTTCTGTTCATCTTAGCTCTTTTGCTGAGAGTCTATCTCAGCCTAACTAATGTCTGTGTTAACATTTACCAAAAAAACTGACTAGTTTCACCTAGTTGTTTATATTCTGTGAAAATAAGATGAGGTTTGGGGATGAGCCCAATGGTGAATGGAAATTTGTTACACTTAAAAGCCTGGAAAGAATAGAGTTAAATGGTAGCCTTCACTCTCTCCCTTGGGTTTACACAATAGACATCTGTAATTAATAAGGCTGTTCACAATACTTCTTGACACAGTGTTCTTGGCCATAATTATTGGCTGATCAGAAGGGGCAGGCAAATAGCTAGTTAATGATAGAGATGGACTGACATCAAAATATTCTGTCTGATACCAATAACTTGCTTTTTTCTTGGTAAACTGTAATTGATTCCATGCACTTTATTTTTCTCCTTTATGAATTTATTCTTACTGAAAAGAAGAAGAAGGGGTAAGCAAATGAAAACCTATCTGCCATCTTTATGTCAGTCTCTGGTGTAAGTTGAAGTCCACCACAGCAAAGCTATTTGCTTTCTTTACCTCACTTTTAACAGAATTTTTAGAACCGGTTGGTAAGGTAACGTGGGAAAGAAGGTGAGATGAAGGATTAATTTGCCTTTTTCTGTTAGGTAAACACTTTGGCTAGACGTTCACGTTTTGGTTTCTTTGTAATGTGGTGTTAGTTTCCACATGCTTCCTTTTTGTTGGAATATTGACTTGGAAAAGAAAGTACTCGGTTTGTTTTGCATTTCTAGGATATTCTTGTAGCTCTGATGATGAGCTCCATGAGAAATGGGTCCACCAAGTGTGGTTATGCCAGCGTCGAGGATCCTAAGGTGGTCACGAACAGCATGCAGGGATCACCCTTATGCGGAGAACAGATTATTACTGCTAGAAAGAAACTAGCTCTTGAGGAAAAGATGCTCAAATGGATTGTAGCCTCTCTGCAGTCCTTTCCCGGACATTGGAATTCAGTTTGGGAAAGTTCTATAAAGTCTAGAGTTTTGGCCGTGGTGTTTTATAATGTTCAATTACCCTCGTGAAGATAAGACAAAGAAAAATATTGGTTCATTCATAAATATTTAACCATATTTAGTATGGCTCTAAATTCTGTTTTTTTTTTTTTTTTTTTTTTTTTCTTAAATTTAGCAATGACTTAGAAGAGTGTAAGTAAAAACCAGATACAGCAGTACGGATATATTTTGTCTTTTGCCATTTGAGAATATATGTTTCCATATAATTTTAGCAGTAACTAGAGTTTTCCCTAATTATAGCTGCAAATCTTAGGCAGCATCATCTAAGAAAGTGAAGCCAAGATAGTAACACACATAATTAGTTCTTCATGACCTAAATTGACTTGGCCAATCCACCACCATTAATGTTTCTCCACTTAGCATAGTAATAGCCACTTGAGAAGGTTTCTGGGTTTATTTTTGTTTTCTGTTGTTATATGATGTGTGTGTGGACAAGTACATATATACAGAATGGACATGAGTGCACAGATGTCTGTTTTTTATAGAGATAGGGTTGCAAACGGGGTCCATAGTTTCCATTAGAAAGAATATTGATACTTCCTTCTGCATTGCTTTATAAGCTGTGTATCCCTAAATCAGCAACATAGACTAACCATACTCCAGGCCTTCTCTAGAATTAAGTTGGACCATCAATTTCTTTTCTTTTTTTTTTTTTTTTATCTTTCACTCTCAGAATCTGCCTTTACTGATTTCCATTTTGGGATTATACCCTCTACCTACATGGAGGAAAATGGTACAAGACACTGCCTTATGAAATCTCTTAGCCCATGTGCTTCAGTAGTGCTATAGGGCATATATCCAATTAGAAAACTCTCTGTCTGTCCCCTGCCTCCATTAGCAATTAATTTATTTTTAAAAATATTCATGTTATATAAATACTATTTGTGCAAAAAATAATAAGGAACAAACAAGCCAAAAGGAAAATAAGATAAATTAAAATAATTTCAAAAGGTGCTTCTTTTTCTTTCTTTGTCTTTCACTCTCTCTCTCCACCTCTGTCTTTTTGTCTCTCTTTCTATCTCTTTGTCTTTTTTCCATCTGACTGTCTGATTCTGTTTCCTGTCTGTCTTTAGGTGTCTGGATCTTTTCAATTCTCTGGTACAGTCGTTCTGTTTTTGTCCTAGGACATTTTTTTAATATGTAAAGAAAGTCCTTTTATAAGTTGATAGTTAAAGCTTTGGAATCATCCTGACATGGTTTTGATTCTTGAACCTGCTCCCTGTATCTTGGAAACATTATTTAAAGCGACCAAGACTCTATTTTTGCATCTGTAAAATGTGACTGTTATAATAATTAAAACAGATAAAGTGTTATGTACAGTACTTGACATTTAAGAAATGTGAGCAGTTACTCTTATGAGCATGCTTATTTGTGTGTTTTTACATACTTTCCTGATTATTTTCTTATGATAAATTTCTGGGAAGAGAATTGCTTGATTACATGGCATGCATTTTTCTTTTTTTAACATACACTGCCAAATTGCCGTCTGGATACATTTGGTCTATTTACATTATAATATCAAAATGGAAGAATGTTCACACCTTAGCCAAACTGTGTGTTATTATTCTATTAAATATAATACTTCCTAATGATAAATGAATATTTTTGTTATTTTTAGTTTGTAGTGCTTTGATTAATAGTGAGGTCAAACTTTCTTTATATTCTTTAATGAATTGTAGGTTCATATACTTTACACATTTGTTCATTGAGGTATTTTTCTTTTTCTTATTGATGTATTAGAATTCTTTATATATTAAGAATACTAGCCCATTGTTATATATGATGTAAATATTTCACCCAGTTTGTTTGTTTATAATTTAATTATGGGGATGTTTTTGGTACAGGGATATTTTAGTTGTTATCTATACAAATCATTGGTTTTTTGTGATTTTTGCCTTTTCAGATCTAAGTGTTAGAAAATATATTTCTTGTCTTGAGAAATGCATATTGCTTCCTCTTTTTGGCTATTAGTCAAGTCTTCATTAATAAGTCTTTATTAAGTTTTCTGTGGCATCAAGCCGGGCAGGATGCCATAGATAATATAAAATTTTGATTAAACAATATTGTACTCAATCTATGTTACAAAATGGGGTACATGCAAACTTATTTATTAAGAATTAAACCCGGCATTTGTGAATTTATTTGACATTCTATGGATGCTGTCTGAAATTCTCAACATTCTATTAAGTAACACAAAATATTACAGAAATCACTTGATGAAAACTTGTCAAAAATTGCTTTGTGCTGAAATAGTCTGTACTTTTTCATTGTTAGTTTTGTTTGCTTTTCTAGCATCACAATAGAGCCTCTGCAACTCCTTCAGCATTATTATTTTTTTGTGAGCTATAATGTGAGAGAGGCCATTCTCTTTTCTCTGTTGCTGTGACCTCACAATATCAATATAGCCCTCCCAGCCCAGCCACTTCCTAATGTTATTTCCATCAACTTGCTTCCTATATGTTCTGTGTTATTCTTTGAATTGTTAGGCCACCAAATAATCTTTGAGAAGATATATCAAAATCAAGTCCTTTCAAAGAAATCATCAAAGAAGAATTTTACTTCTTTGATACAGATTCATTTAGGTGCAGTTGCCTCAGTGCTCATTGATGGCATTGTCTTTTCCAGGCCATCACGTAGGGATGTTATCACGTCATTTTCATCTTTCACTTGTTTTCATTGGCCTGACAAACAGTATGGTGATCCAAGAGAAATTAATCATTTTTTATACATTTAAATCATATATATTATTTATTTCATACTGTAGTGTAATTTGTTTAGTAACTCTCCTTTTTTCCTCCCAACTACTGAGTAATTTCAGTTTTTAAAATGTAATGCATTATTTATGTTAACCTCTGTTCAACCCACTTTTTTTTTTTTTTTTTTACTAGGTTATATGTCTGATTTCAGGAATAAGAAATAGAAGGGCTGAATTGGGATTGGGGTGGGTGGGTAGAGGCTCATACATTGCAGAAGCAACAATGTGGTTTTTGTTGGTTAATAATGAAATTTCTAACATTAGATACCTTATAATATATTTCATCTAATTTGAGTCCATTTTAATTTCATGCATCTATTACTATTTTTTCAAATGGTCAAATTGCCAACTTTTCCAAACTGTTTCCTCTATGCTATCAACACTGCCATCTTGCCAACCACAAGATTTGAGTGTATGTTACTATGAATTTCTCTCTTTTCCCTTTTTCCAATGTCTTGCGTTTTTCTGGGCAGCTCAGAACCAAATTTACCGTTCAGCTATAGCAACTACATAGGTCCTTACTGCATGCTGATTTCTGATCTCCTTTCCTCTTTTTCATTCCATGAATGTGTTTTTTTGTATCCTTTGTAAAAAAAGCAGGGTATAAACTGCCAAATTTTAAAAAAAGGTTATTATGTCTATTATATATCCTGAAATTAATATCATATTTTTCTCTGCATTTACTTAATTGACCACAGCTTAGCTTATTTTTCCAATAATGATGAAGGAATTTACCATGATATATCCATATTTAATTGATACACATTATGGCCAACTCTTAACTCAGGAACTTGAACCGCTGGCAAATGGGTTTCTGGGCAGTAATTTATCCATCTTGCAAACCTTATTAAGTGACATAACGCACAAGAGGCACCAGGCTGGGCATCCATGATACAACACGCACAACCGCTTCTGTTCTCACTGGGCTCACAGTCTAAAGTGGAAGCCAGACAACAAACACTGGAAATACAGTGGCAAGTGCTGTGATAGAGGCATGCAAACGTACTATGGGGTGGGGGTGGCTGTGGTGTCAGAGAACAGTGTTAGTAAATGTGCAGAAGTGAGAAAATGAAGGTAATCAGGACTTGTAACTAGTTGATTGAGGCTAGTAGCACATCTTCTGACAGGGCAAGTCTCTAAAAATTGATCTACCAAAAAAGGCATTACAAGCCCAGTGAGGGGCTTTGTTCTAAGTGTGATGGGCAAGCACTGGAGATGTTTAAGAAGAAGTGAAGAGTGACATTGTCAGAGTTGAGGGCTCTTTGGCTTGCTTAAGGGCATGGGAGGTTTACACCCAGGTTTGTCCCTCGCTACACCCATGGCCTCCCACATCCCAACCTCTCTGTTGTTTGCAGATGAGGAAGGAGGCTCACAGAAGGAAGCGTTTTGCTAAAACACGGATGAACAACCTCACAGAGCTTGAATTAGAACACAGGTCTCCTGACTCACAGGAAAGGCATCATGCCTATGTCCCCTGCTTAGAACAGACAGGGAATGAGGAGCCCAGGAGAAAGGGAAATTAAAGATGAGGCTCAGGGATAGAACACTGAAGTGCAGAATGAAGGGAGTGTCTGTGTAGCAAGAGGCTTCTTCACATAAGGCAAACCTGAGTCAGCAGGTGATGGGGGACCAGTGACTTCCCTACTGTCTACCAGGTCAGTGGGTTTTAGGTTCTGACCCCAGATACTTTCATTCATAAGGCTTATTATCCTTGTGAAGGGACTTAGTTTGTCTGTGGAATATCATTCATTCATTTAAAACAAATATATTCAGCTCCTGCTATGTGCCAGGGACTGTCTTAAGTGCTGAAGATACAAAGGAAGGAACACAGTCCCTTCATTCACAGGGCTCTGATAGAAGAAACAGCACGTAAACAAATGAATGACACCACAACATGGTAAGTGGAGACACAAGTATGAAAAATGCTTTCTGGTAGCACGGAGGACAGAACGTCACTGAGCCTGGGGCGGGACGGGCGGTGGGGGGGGGGATGGACTGGAGTGATGTGACATTTGCTCTTAGTCTTGAAAAATGCATGAAGAATTACCAAGAAGAATGGGAGAAATATTTCTAAATAGAGAAACATATGCAAAATGCATAAATGATTTATAAGTTTTTTAAAAGTGACAAATTATATTTTTACTGTGTCTTAATTTCAAGCATAGAGACAGATATGTTCCTCTCACTCATGATTGGGTTTTTAGGTAAATGTCATTGTAAAAGAGTTTTATCATTTTTATGACTTCTGAGCTTGACACAGTCAAGTGTGAGGTGTGTGGCACCTTTAACGAGTTCTCTCCTGTTAAATAACTGTGGTTCCCAATCTTGAGGCCTTCAGGCCTGCATATGAAGCACATCTGGACGTATGTTTTAAAGATAAATGGAAAAATCAATTCATCAATGGTACAATGCTGATATGAGTCAAATATTTTCCACAAAATAAAATTATATTTCAAAAATAACTTTAAGAAAGTTTTGTCTTAGGTATTTACATTTTGCAAATAAAATGTCCAATTTTGGTGAAAAATGTGAAACTCTCTGCTCAAACCTTAAACCTTAAAAGTTGTTTTCTTCTGTTTATTTGGTTTTGTGTTTCCATAGATGTTATTCATATATTTTTAAGCCAAATTACTGCATTAGAGAGAAATATTGAACTGGGCAGCATGACTTTATAAAGTAAAGGTAAAAAAAATCTAGTCCTCTGTTTGCTATTTTAATCTGCTCTTGGTCTTAATCACTATTCATTTTGGTTATGATTTACCCAGGTAGTGTATTAAGTGAAATTCCTCCCAGGTGGGATGGGCGGACTCTAAGCTTTTCACTTTCTTGGCATCAGTAGCCTAGTGATCTATGTTGTCATGCTAGTGAAGTCTTAGTGATGAACCATTAAATAAAATGATCTGCCCCCGGGCCAGGGAGTTGGTTGATTGCCAAACAGTAATCCAGTACAATTAACTATCAAAGATTTGAGCACTCCGTTATTCTAAGAGATGGAACTGCAGCCATCTGGAAAAGCAGAAATGGTGATTGATCATCTGGCTAAGTTTTTGTTTGGAGACACATTTAAATAGTTAAATTTATTGTTATAACATTTAAGTATATTTCAGCTTTTAGTCTTCTTGAGTTCTAATTTTCTTCAATTCCTAGATGAAAATAAAATAGAACTTGTTCAGTATTTACCAAGGGTAGAAATGTTTAATTTATGATCTATACCTCAAATCCTTGGTGGAATGAAGTGGGATGTAAATAAATAAAATAAATGCTCTCTGTGAGAGAGTTTGAAAATATCATACAGTATTAAAGACAGGTAAATGAGCTAAGTGATCAAATCTTTGTTTTTTAAGATATGTTGCTCTAAGCTTATGTTAAGCTATATTTAGGTACAGGAATCATAAACGTGGTCATTCAGTACCTTTAAAATATTCTTTTAGCAATTCAAGCAATCACCCAGTATACTAATAAGAATCTAAAGATCATAAAATGTTTTTTTACATTGTGTTCTAGAGTACATACTGAGATCAGTAGATAGGAAAAACTGCTTTCTCATTTTCACTGTTTTTTTTTTTCTCCTAAGAGCTTTTTTCTTTTCCTTGGATTTCTAAAGCTGCACCTAACATTCAGCACAATAAATAGATACACATACTCATGGTCAGTATGCAGTATCTCAGCATCACACCCTGTGAGAGAATATGGCTCCTGGATTGTGGCGTTTGAGCAGATACAAATTCACGTGTTCATTACTTCATTAAGATTCCTTTATAATTGAGCATCTACCACGTGCTGAGGACAGGTTAGGCACTGAGGGTACAGGGTCAAACGGACACATTTTTGCCTTCATGGAGCTTACAGTTTGAGAGTGGACATAGACACTTAAAATCACATACAGTATCTGATTAAAATCATGATATGTGCTTTAAAAGAGATATGCACGGGGCTGTGGAGGTGTGTAACAGAGGACTTCAACCCCCTAGTCCCAGGAGCTAGGGAAGGCTTTATGAATCAGAAAGGAGGATGGGGAGTTGAAAGTGAGTCTGGCTCTCAATAGAAAGCCTGGATTGATTTCCTAGGTTTTAACAGGGGTAGTATTGTCCCAGGGGTGTTTCAGAAATTTGTGAAGGTGTTGTTGATGGTCACAGTGATAGGCTGTTACTAAAGGCATTTACTACGTGGGGGTCAGGTCCACCAGACAACTACAATGTGTGAGAGACCAGCAGAGGGAAAATTGTTCTGTGTCCCAATTCATGTTAAGTGATTAAACCTGTTTATATTTATTAGACTTATAACCAAACCCTTTTTTATACGTAAAGTATTTTTTACTACAGTCTTGATATATACTGAAATATTCAGGAATGCAGCTATCTGGTACATCAAGGGAAGATGTTATCTTTGTTTGGTTTGGTAGTTTACTAAGAGTTAATTATGACTTTGAAAACTTATATCACCCACAGGAAACCTCCTCGTGAAATGTAAGTTGCCCACGTAATATACTTGTAAATTCACAGAGATGCTACATGTAGGTGCAAACATATGGCTACTTCATTATATAAGGTGGCTATGCCTCAGCTTTTCCAAAATGAAATAAATGCATATTATTGTATTTTATGTTTCTTTTGTTTCTCCTTTATGTTATAGTTAAGTCATTATATTGATTTGTTTAAATTCTGTGTGTAGATAGGTAATGTTATATATGATTTTATTTCATTATAATAAGGAAGGCATATAAAAAGAGAGCCATGGACCCAACAAAGATGAAAACCACTTTTTAAACAATACATGTGTTTTAAAATATAAACAAAAGTGCTTTAATATTCAAGCTGAAAAATTATTTGATTCTCTAATCTTGGAATGTTTTATAGATAAGACCTCTTGATTTTCAAAATAAATGAGGTTCAAAAGCAAATGTCTCCATTTTGACTGCTTTCTGGCTTGATGTTTAGGCCAGTCTCTTTGTACATAAAGAAATACAGAAGGAAATAGGTTACAATAGGCCATTTGAGAATATTTGCATTGGGTTGTCCTATTTGGGCTGGTTAGTAATAGTATCATTGGATTGAATTCTCTAAAAATTGAAAGGGCATTTGGAGAAAAATGACTTACAAGTAAAATCAGGATTTTTAGAATGCTTTCTTGGAGTGGGTCTACTCCTCTGGAGGACAGCCAGTAGTTCAATGAAAACAGATTGAGATGTTTTACAAGAGAGTATTTTGTTTTAATAGATACCATCATGAATGAGTAAGACACCATCCCCACTAGTGCTACAAAGAAAGGATGACGAGTTTCTGGTCCAGAACACCTAATTATATTCTAAGGATTTATAGATGTAGCCTCTTGGAGATTATAGGAAGTATGAAGTCAGGAGAAAAGAAAAAGCTTTACTTAGAGTACACTAATTATTTTTCTATTAGACATAAGAACTTCTGGCTACAAAACAAATGTTGAAGAATACAATTGCAGTTACTAGGAATATAGGAAGTATAATATAGGAAGTCAGATTTATAAGAAGAAGTTAGTATCTTCCTGATTTTCATATTGACTTTTTGTGAAAACCAAATAAGATATAATATGTAAACAGTATTTTGTGAGTTGTAAGTATAAGGTAGTTGTTTTTCATAATTTTCCAAATATGTATACTATTAGAATTATCATTTGAAAGCCAGAAGTCTGAAACTTGTGATAAAACAAGACGCATACGTTTTCCTAAGGTGTGCTACAACAAAAATTTTTGAATTACCAATTCTTACACTATTTATTTGTCGAGGTTCTGATAAATACAGACAAAGCTAATTTACATTTACAACCCCTGGGTTCATCTTTGTGTTACCTTTTCCAAGAGAATCTAGAATCTTCCTTCAGGATGCCAATCTGTAGTCATCTTTTATTCTATATCTAAAATATATTTTAATCAGTATATTGACTCTCAAACAGATGCAGTTTTAGGCCTTCCAGTTCTCCAGTGGAATTCAAACAATTGCCACTTGCCAAATAAGGTCTAGGTAATAATGAACATGAAGGAGAAGATATTCGAGGGGTAAAAGGATATTATTGTTTCTCCAGAAATACCAGCACCCTAAGATCTATCCTTGATACTTTTCTGCATTGAGATGCTGGATCAGAGTCTCTCAGGGCTCCCCTTTCAATCTCTTCATCATCTTTATTAAATCTCATTTTTCTCATTGTTTTTCTTGTCCCCCCCCCCCCCCCAGACATCCAGATGTTGAGGATGAGAATCTATTCTCATTATTTCCTCTTTCTTCGGTGCCTGCCACCTTCCAGTATCAGGGCTCCAGCTTTTCTACTTTTAACATGGCAGCCCAACTGCCACTCCACTCTGTTCCCACCCTGCCATACCATGGCAGTTCCCAATCTATGGTTTGGGGTTTCTGAAGCCTAAGACGCTTTAGCTATAAGGGCCTTAGATGAGAAAGCAAGGTGCCTTTAGAATCATAAACAGTTGAAGAATAAGAACAAGAAAGTGCTTTGTTGTTATATGTGATATTAGTTGTAAATAAGCATATTGCTTGAGAAAACTTATAAATATCGCAATTGATTGTTATTGAGGAAATAACAAGGCAAAAAGAGAGAAAAAATCAGAATTTGCTGTGGTTCTAAGAAATACTAATTTTAAATGCATAGACTGCTTAAAATCTATGTCTAATTATAGTTGATACCAGTGATAATTATGCATGTTGTGGGCTCTCAGGTTTAAAAGTGACCATAAGGGCACACCACCATTTAAAGACATATCATCGCGTATGGATCACATTAATTTTATGTTGCTATTACAGCAGCTAAACTTATATTTATGTGTTCATAATCTTTATTATTTATTTTTCTTATTACATGGTTTGGTCTAAATAATATCAACAAAAGCAGGAAATATTAGAGCATTTAGAATGCCACAGGGGTTCTCTCTAAACACTAGTCAGATCCTATATATAAAGAATTTAAGATTACATATTTTCAAAAGGCCATATAAGGAACTATAAAAGGGATAAAGTTGGTTTAAATACTTTATACAATTTCTCAAAGGAAATTGTCAATGCAATTGAGATTAGTTTGTTTGGAGAGGTGACTAGGGCGTACTTAGTAACTTTTTCAAGAAGCTGAGAGATTTATTTATTTGTTTGTTTGTGTTTGTTTATGCCAGTCAGTTCTCTAGTTTCACAGGCCAGCTAGGTTTACAGTGAAATTAAGGAGAGATCCTTTTCACATTGAGATCTTCTCTACTGTAAGTGGATGATTAAGCATTGGTACGTGCTTACCAAGGAAAGCCATGAAATCTTTATCCTTGTGGATTCTTTAAAACAATGGTCCCGGCAAATTTGAGCAAAGCATTGATCTAATCAGAGGCTTGAGTATAAAACGGATGTCATTTTGAAGTTTCTTTTATTGGCCATTTATATTGAAGTGCAGGGATAAGTATCATTCCAAAAGGACCAATACTCTAAATGTCTAGTTCTGCCCGGGTCTGCTCCAACTGGTTTTGTCAAAGGCTGATTTTCTGTAAGTTTGCCCCTATTTCTGACATTCTTTTTTTTTAACCTAATATTAGTATTATGTAACTTTTTTGGCTGTGTTATTAATATAAAAGTCATTTCTTCCATGCCATGGATTAAGCAGTGCCTTTCTATTGTTCCAACTTTCTGGGATTCTTCACAATAGGTTCCAGACCTAGGTTAATTAACAACTCTGTTAACACCTCCTTGAGCTCAAGTGGTTCAAATACAGCCTGCTGAGACATTATTTCTTAAAAGGTGAGGACTAATGACCCAACTTTCAGGCACCATCTCAGAGGCCAGTTTTCAATCTCGTAAAAATTTTAAGTCAAGGAAGCTCAACATAGAAAGTCATGAGCTGTCATAAAATACTATTCCGGATATAGTTGTTTAGAACTGCCTGGGCACTTGGTAACCTAAAATACAAGTTAATAGTAATTCCACCTCATTTAATTGTGTTTAAGGTGCTTGAGAGTTATGCTTAATAGACCATAAAAATTATACCTTAAGACACTACTTAAATACAATAATAAATCCTTGTGCAAAGTTCTACCAGAAAGTGCAATTAAAAAAAATCATTATAAATGTTAACTAAAGCTCACATATTTTTCTTTACGAAAAATATGAAGGCTATTCATTATATACAATTTTACACGTGCCCAAATTCTTAAAATGAGTTAATTGCAGAGGCTATAGGTTGGTTTATGCTTTTTTTATTTTTTTGGTAATTTGGATAGTAAATATTTACATGTAGCTTTACTCAAAGCTTAGTATATGTGTAGATTAATATATCTTGAATGAAATGAATTTATCTTCTCCAACAAATAGCCTCAGAATATAGTACCAGCAGAAATCACCTCTAAGTGGCATGCAACAAAAATTGGGCGGCAGTTTGAAATGTAACATGATGTCAATATTCCTATATTATGACTAAATATTTATTGGGTTAAAAGGAAATAAAATGTCATAAATTAGACTATCACAAAACAGGGAACAGAACAGATTATTCCCCATCTATTGCATTGCCAGGCACAGTACTATTAGGTACTGCACACCTGTTATGTTATTTTATTTAACCTTCAAAACAATCCCATAGAGCAGTTATTATGACTCTTAATAAAAAGATGAGAAAATTGAAGTTTGGCAGTTAGATATTTCATTCAAGACCACAATGCCATTAATTAAGGAAGCAGTATCCAAAACTTAATCTATCCTACTTGAAAAATCCACACTTTCATCTTTATCACAACAGATATGACATGACCATACCTAAAGAAAGAGCTAAGAGAAACCAGGGAAGTCTTTCTGGCATATCTAATATCCCTCAATGTTAGAAGGAATGGCTAGAACATAAGGAGTTTAAAAATATTATACATAAATAGGAGAGAACTTTGAAAAATAATTATGTAATAATAATACCACTGCATTTTTTAGAAATCTTGTCGAACAAGTGTTAAAAAGGATAAGTTGAAATTGATCATTTAGGCTGCTGTCAAAAATTTTATATAGGTAATTGGACTTTTTGTTAAGAAATAGTCATTAATGTCTTAATGCCTGATTCTAGCAAACATTTTAGTGTTGTCTCCAGTTTTAATAAAATTTGCTTGTGGGTGGTTGCGGAAAGCCTAAGCAAATCAACACTTTTGTGTGGACATCATATGAATTCAGAATTATTCAAAAGTGACGCAGCTTGGGTATTTAAAGTGATCCTGTTCCACAACATACAAGCGTGTTTTTATTTTTTATCTCACATGTAACTTAAATATATGAATTACTTTTCTTTAAGGAAGTATCCAATTTCAGTTATTGCTTGAAAAGTAAAAACACCATCAACACTATTATTTTCGTGGCCATGGGCTGTGGATAGTATTGAATGGCTATATTATTGGTTATTAATAAACATCTCATGAGGTTTTTAGACCTTGCATCTATAGATTTAAAATAATAACAGAAAATTACTAACAGAAATGTACTAACTAGTTTCCCTTTTTTCTTTTCTACATAGAATGGAGGCTAGTGGGTAAAATAATACACAGGACAATATTTTGAGAGCAATTAATTTAAATATTTTAAAAATATTTATAAAATACTTTATAATAATTCTTTAAATTATTATAAAATAATATTACGTTATTATTTACAAGAATGTACAAGAGGTGTTTTTACTACTTTTCAATTACTGTTGAAAGGAATAAGTTATTATCTCAAGAAAATTCACCCTCTCTCAAGAAACAACCTGCAACATTCTATTGGCACAGCACAGTTTTTGGCTAATCTCAGATATTTAATTAATGTAGTTTTCTTTCCCTGAATACTCAGTTACTCTCAATCAAAACCCAGGGCTTACTTGTTTCTTAAGAAAATCAGAGCTTACTTGTTTCTTTCTCTGTCTCTCTCATAAAGCAGCGTGTGTGTGTGAGAGAGAGAATTTGGCATAACATGACATGAATTTAGGAATCAGCCTAGTCTAAGCTTGCACCCCAGCTTTATCATAGAAGTGACAGAAATGTCTTAATTTTACAGAGGCTCAGTTTTCTCATCGGTACAATGGAGATTAATTTAGGTCACGTAAAAGTGCCTTAAACCACCTTGCATTGATTCAGTGAAATTTAGTTTCATTCCTTCAATTTTCATGCCTCTTGTGTTAACATTATGTTAACATTTCTGGGTTGGAACACATTAGTTAGGTAAACCATTTTGTTTTCCTCAGTTTTGCCCTGATAAATAGGAAACACAGCGTGAGTCCTCCCAGCCTTCTCTCCCACCTCTCAGGTGTTATCCCAGCACACCTTAAAATGTTGCTAGGTAAAAATTGGTGTACACGGGTATTGAAGTTTTCTTACAGACCTACCAAACATATATTCAGGAGAGGAGGGGAACCAAAATGTATTACATACCTGCACATATCAGTTTATATGTTACTGCCTGACTTAACCTAATTAAAAAAAATGTGACAGGTAATATTAGCCATATTTTACAAAAGAAATTGAGTCTTCAAGGAATTAAGTAACTTCCAAAAGGCAAAAGCTGGTGAGTGGTGGAACAAAACTTTGTTCTTCCGAAATACAGTATGTTTTTGTCATTAAAGGAGAACTACTTTTCTAAATGCAAGCACATGGATAGTTATTGAACATGTTCTCTAGACATGGCATTTTATAAAGATGGATTGGACATTGGGCCTGTATTGGACACATTATTGGAATAAATAAGGCATGTGTGTAAATAACTGTAACAAAGATAGAATGTGTTTATCACCATAAGAAGGATTCAGATAAAGTCCTTTTTGTTTTAAAGGAAGACAAGGATACTTCTGATTGTGGCAGTCAAGGAAGTCTTTTTTGTTGTGGTGACATTTAAATTGGGCTTTAAATTATGGGTAGAATTTGGATATGTCCACATAGGAAATTTGAGAAGGGTAGAAAGAGGGAGGGGTATGAACAAAGGCATATCAGTAAGGGAGTAACTTTTAGGCATTTTAAAAAATGGTGAACAGTTGAGTTTTTCTGGAAAGCAATGGAATAATCAAGAAAAGAATGTGAAATCTTAAATGACTAGTAAAGGATTTGGGAATTAGTTTGGTAGACACTGGGGTGCTACTGATGGATTTTAATTGCAAAATTGGCATAATGTCATTTAGGAATAATATTATTAATGGTAATAAATAGTAATAATTCAGGCCATGATGCTCAGTGTACACTCTGCGATTGTAGTCAGGCAGGCCATTTAGGAGTTGGGGACTAGAGTTCTAGTGAGAAGTAAATAGTTTTGGTAGGGACAGTGGGTGTAGGGAAAAGGGGAAAGATCAGGGCAACGTTAGATTAGTTGAGCACAACTGTTTAGATGCCTGGGCAAGGAAGAAAAAGAAATTAGAGGTGACACCCACATGTCTGTTTTGTTTCATCATCAGAAACATGGTGGGCACAGAGGAGGAACAGGGCAGGCTTGGAAGGAAGGCTGACAAACTCATGTAGGCTTGTAGAGTTTGGCGAAAAGGGAGAAGCCCCAGCAGGAAATAAATTTTGGGTTGAAGACAGATGAAACACCTATATGCTTATATATCAAGACAAGGAAAAAGAGATGACAAAAAAGACAAAACAGAAGCAACTAGAAAGATAAGCAAGTAGAGGGCTTTTTATGAGAGCCAAACGAAGAAGGGATTTCAAGAAAGTAGTGTTCAGCAATGCCAATGTTGCGGGGAAACTCAGGGAAATGGATAATATAAACAATTTTTCCAAAAAGCCTCATTTTTGCACATGAAGAGCGAATGTATTTCCATGTCCATGATATCATCACAACGTTCTTGCATAATTTTCTGTATTACTTTAGAGTTTGATAAGTTGGGACAATTTCATGTGGCTCTACTTGTGGAGTCAAAGGGTCACTTGATTTCATTCACTTTGTAAATTGTCATATATATCAGTGTCTACTGACTATAAATGCATAGAGCAAAGATCTTAAAAATTATTATTTACATAACACAAAAACTGTGAATATTTTATGTAGATTACATTTTTCCTGCTACCCTATTTGGTATTCTGTGACTCCTTTTTTTTCACTCAAACTACTTCTCAGCAGCCTACTCCCTTGTGGGCTCCATACTGGGGCCAGAAACCTGTGGGAGTTGCTGCCTCTTGCTACTGTCTCGGCTCTGTTAACTGGGTGCTTGCTTTCCCAAAATCAAGGCTGCAGAGGCAAAATAAAAACTATGATTTCTTTTATCACCATTCCACCAGGCAAATGGAAATTTTTAGCTTTTCACAACTTTTTTCAAAGCTTCCCTGGACCTGTGCTGACACAGGGTCTGTCAAAAATACCATTGTTATAAAACCAATAAGTTTTGTTATAAGAAATAACAAACTCAGTCTGGGCGTGGTGGCTCATGCCTGTAATCCTAGAAATTTGGGAGGCTGAGGCGAAAGGATCGCTTGAGGCCAGGAGTTCAAGACCAGCCTGAGCAAAAGTGAGACCCTGTCTCTGCAAAAAATAGAAAAATTAGCTGGGTGTGTTGGCATGTGAGGCTGAGGCAGGCTGAGGCAGGAGAATAGCTTGAGCCCAGGACTTTGAGGTTATAATGAGCTATGAGGATGCCACTGTACTCTAGCCTGGGCAACAGAATAAGACTTTGTCTTGGGAGAGGTGGGGGAAAATAGAACTGACAAACTCTATCTAGATATCCCTCCCACAAGCATCTCAAATTCAGTATGTCTAAAATATAGCACATTCTTCTCCCCTCACTGTTCTTCATATTGCTTCTCCCATCTCTGTCAACAGCAGCATCCTCTGCTCTCTTGCCCAAGCTAGCAACCGGAGAGTTGTTTTTAAGCTTCTTTCTCCTGCCCTCCTCTATATCCAGTTAATAAGCCAAGAAGTTCTATCAAATATTATGTCCTCATTAACTCTTGCAATCTGTCTGGTACTTCTACTCTCTTGCCTGCCAATAGTTGTCCTTCACTGTTGTTCATCCTAACCATGTTTATTGAGCATATTGCTGTGTGCTGGGCATTATGTAGGTACTGGAGATAAAATAATGAACAATAAAGGATCAGTCCGTGCCCTCATGAAGCTTACAGTCTGGTGGAGAAGACAGACACCTATCACTCAATTATGCTAATATTTAATTACTGACGGGATGAATGTTCCAAAGAAAACATACCAAGTACAGCAAGAGAAAAAACAGGGCAGATCTCTTAAGAAAAAGAAGAGACTCTGTAGCAGAAAAGCTTTGATTAAGAGGATAAGTAGGAGTAAGACAGGCAAAGGGGATGTGGAAAATATTGAAGCTGAGGGAATTCTGAAAACTTTCTACTTGGAATGAACCTTATACTTGCAAGATCTGAAATCAGGATAGTTGGAGTAAGGACAGCAAGTGAGGAAGACAAACAAATGAACTAAAGCCAGAGTTAGGTTGAATCCATCACCATGCAGGGACCTTAGGCATAAGGACCCTAGACTTAATCTTCAAAACTGAAATATTTTGAAAGTGAAGGGGCAATGGGTGTTAACTGTGTTCTGGGAAAGCCTGGTCATACGGTCACTATATTTAGAGTCATGTTAAGCATTTTGAATTTTGTTCTAAGAGAAAGGGGAAGCTATTGAAGAATATAAAGTAGGGGTATGTCTTTATTAGGTTCCCATACTCAAATAGCTTCTTCTTCTACCACATCTGCCCTCCTTGTCTACTTTTTCCTGCCTCATTTTCCTTCACAGCCTCTATTACTGCCTGAAGTTATGTATTTGTTTGAGTGTTATATTTCTTCTTCTCTTCATGGATTTAAGCTCTGTGCGGGCAGGGACTTTGTTTTATTCACTTCTGCAATTCTAGCATCTAGAACAGTGCACAACACATAGCAGATACTCTATAAATTGTTAAATTAATGAATCAGATTGCTTTTCAAGACACTGTGGTTCTTTCTAAATTACTTAGAAAAAATGAGAGTTGATGGCAAGAGATGGTAAAATGTAGAGAAGTGGATATATTGGGAAATGGTTAGAAGGTATATTTAGGACTGAGTGGTAATTTAGAGGTAGGTGATAAGGAAGAGGAAGCATCAAAGTTGACTTCCAGATTTCTGGAATGAGCCACCGGGTGAATTTGGGATTAGTAAAAGATATATGTAAAGCATTTAGGACAGTGCCTAGTACTTAAAAAACTACTTACTAGAAGTTAGTTACTGTGGGAAAGAGTGGAGGACAAGTAAGACAAGAGCAGAATCAGTTCAGTTTTGTAGGTGTTGACTTTTGGTTGCCATGAGCTATCTGAGTGGATATGCTAAGATGGCATTTATGATAAATGAATTTAGATCTCAGAAGGGAAACCAGGGTTAACGATAGAAATCTGGGAGTCATCCATGTATGGATTATTGAATTCACTAAGGGTGTTTAGTACTAAACTCTGACAGACAAAAACATAATTAACAGTGGTTAAGGGAGACTGAGAAGTTGGATCAGAGAGTTACTGCAAAACTCAGGGGCGAAGAGGAGGAACAGTGGTGAGCTGTATCAATACTTTCCCTCTGACTTCAGTGAAGGCAAGGACTGTACTGCCTGACTGCTGTCCTATCCAGGCAGCATTCGGGCCACTGGGGTCTTTCTGAGCCGTGAAGGCTAATCTCATCTCACCCACTTAACATCTGTCAGTGACTTCCCAAGTCATTCAGTTCCAAGTCCAATTTTAGCCTACTGTTTGAGGTGCTTCACATTCTCATCTTGTCTGGCCTTTCCCTTAAGAGCATCCAATATGCCATGCTTGCTCTTGCCTGTAGATGATATGCATGCTGTTACATCTGCCTTGACTACCCTTGCAGCTCTTGCCCACGAGGCTAATTCTGGGAAGACCTGCCAGACTAAGCTCTCGTGTTACTTCTTTGAGGAAGTGGTACCCAGAGGTGGCTTTTCTCTGCCCCATAGAATCTCATATTTCTCTCCAGAGGAAACTTCATCATACTAGGTTGTATTTGTTCATTTTGTTTCCTGACTTATTTCCTTAGGCCATGAACACCCTGAAGGAAGGCTGTATTTTTGAAGGGGCATCTTCAGTACCTTGTCCCATGCTTGCTATAGTGTACACACTAAAGTTTGTAGAATTGAAGAATGATTTTTTTTAAAGAAGTAGATTCCACTAACTTCTCAAACTTCATATAACCATTTCACATTCACTCAATCCAGGAAAAGTTTAATATGGGGGATCCAGGTTTAGAACATACTTTATTCAGAGTATAATCAGATATATTCGTAACAAATTCAGACAAATGGGGGTGGCCCGAATTGGTTCATAGGATTATTGGAGGAACTAAAATGTCACAGAATCATTGTATAAATCTGTAAATAATATCTTTTATTTTGCATAATCTTATTTACCAAGGAGGTTCAGTTCTGAGTTTAAGACTCACATATCATTTGTATCTTTAAGTTGATTTAATTCTTAAGTGCTTTATTCTAGCACTTTGACAGGTGGATTGGGGGTGAAAAACATAGTCCTCATACTCTTGGTATCTTTTGGGGTAATATAAAAGAGATGTAAACAAGGTAAACCACAAAGGGGTGGGTAGCAGAATAGATCCTTAAAATTCTCCATTAAATCCTGGAAGATGAGATTCACTTTAATATTTGGCTTTGAAATGATCTATGTAGGGATTATGACTTCATTACTTTTTAGAAAACTTGGACTTTCTTAAATGAATGAAATAGTTACATTTGATTATCTAATTTATTTCATCTATACTTTTAAATTTATATCTTTTACTGTGGATTCAAAATGGCATTTAGAACTTTTATTGAGGACCAGGGGGAAATTATGCCCTGTTTCTCAGGTGCATCATTTCAGGTTTAATAAGCAGAATAGTATAATAGGAAAAATTTATGTTTTTGTCTGTGAGACTACATGATGGAATTAGTTATTCAATGAAACTAAGAATTTCCCCCTCCTTTCCTAAGTGGCCTGCTTTTGGACCAGACTAAATGAAAGCACTGGCTGTTTTGGCTTTACCTAAACCAGAGTCTAGTCCAAATTCTGGAGTCCAAGTTCTGGAAGTTGCTCATCTAAGAATCATCAGATAATGATGAGGCATTATCATTTTAATGATGAGTGGCCATTGTGGCATTCAGGATCCTTTGTCTGAAATGGCACTTATTTGTTGACAACACATTTGTGATTATCACTACTGGCAGGTGACTATGAGATTACTGGAAAAAAAAATATTTTGAAGTGATATCATGCTCATCAGGAAAAAAAATGAGTGATTCTGGTAATTGAATATACCCAGGTTTGTAAATCTTTTTTTCCATCCATTTCATTCAGATTTGAAAATAGATGTTATTACATTCAAAGAGGAGCTCCAGTCATACTGGCGAACAGAAATACATCTGTCTTGATTCAGGTTTACTCTATTTTAGATGTTTCCTGATTTTTGAGACAATTATTCAACTTCCTTCTTTCTTATGGATCTTAACCAGATTGTTTTGCTTTTGTTATTTTTCTGTGAAATAGAAGAATCAGAAATTACATAAAATCTAAGGAAGATTTACAAAATATATCCTGTAGGGGAGATATTTTAAAGCAAATTATCTGAAAATAGTATACTTTCTCATAAAAATCAGAATTTTTAAGAAGAATATGATTTCCTGATTTTACACATATAATTAAATATAATACATATTGAGGTCTGTGCAGCATTTTAGAAATTTGAAATATTTTTACAAGATAATCAATTTAAAAGATCCTTAGTGCTTATGTACTTGGTCCAAATAGCAATGGCTTTATTTTAGAGATAGATGAAGCATATTAACAAACTATGTAAAATTTTTGCTTTTTTACATTTTTACTTTTAAAAAATATCAGTGATAGTGGCAGCCAATTTTATCTGGAAACAATAATATTTGCCTGACTTAAGAGATACGAGGCATAAGTTGGATGTTTCCAGCTAGAATTATGTGTCACTGGGTAATGCACATAATTTTAAAATTGATTAGCATTTCATAAAACGCAAGGTCACAGGCTGTGAGAATATGAATAGGTGTGTTGAATAGATAATGATGTGAAAAGTGTGAGGATAGTTATATTTAAATGCAAAAATCCGTGCAAGAATTTGGCTTCTTGATAACTTCGTAGGCAAATTTATTATTAGCACTGCACCCCAAACCACTAATGAGAAACGTTTTTTAAGATTGTATAAATGCTTTGTACCTAGAACTGATGGAAGTAATTGGTAAACTGCTTAATCAAGTCCCTCTTGGAAGTGAATGGGAATGGGA
>NC_059136.1:76853293-76933293 GCF_020740605.2 Lemur catta | reverse complement strand
GGTTGTAGAAAAGTAAGGAAGGAGTACAAGAAAGAGGTTAACATTTGATAAACCAAATGATATCAGTGAGGAATAATTCTTATAATAAGGATGATGTTTTAATAACCCATGCCATATCTTTTATAAGTCCCTTGCTAACACTCCTTGGTTTAGCAGTTTTTATTCATTAGAATGGAATTTTTTTTTTCTAATTTCTTTTTAACAGTTGGCTCTTATCTAGCCTTCTCAAGCTCTGTTTTGGCTAAATGCCAAACAATTCTAAAGGCATGTAGGACTAAACATTGTAAAGGCACTGTAGTGATTTTCAGAGATAAGCATAGATACTATGAGTGTAATGAATACTTTTTTTTGATATAGTTAAAGGTAGACTGTACTTTGGAGAAATAGCAAAACTCAGCTATGGCATTCTGGGGAAAGCACTGGATCAATCCTGTTGTCTTTCTTTCCAATTTGAAGTGGGACACATTCATATTAAATTTCTTAGGTACTAGATTTTGTTTTACAGTGATGAAATGTTTTTCTTTAGTTGGATTGACTTCATATAGGACCTTGGTTTACCTGTTTCTGGATGATTTTAGCAGCTAGGGAATTGTACAGGAAGAGATAATTGGTTTAGTACATCACATATGTGCATGGGCCAGTAGTTAGATATGATCTGGTAAGTTGTGTGGTTGAGGTTAAATGATTACTTCATGACTTCTCTCTGTGCTAAGATATGGTGAATTGTGATTTTCGCTTTTTAAGTAGAGTTGTAAACTACTGATGTTCATGCAGTGGTTTTTGTTGTTTTATATTCTTCTGTTTGTTCCTTAGGAGTAGCTTTTACCTCCAACTTTATTTCAAGAGTGATTTCTGCTAAAAGAATCTGCACATTATTAATTATTCATTTTTATCATTGTAATGAATAAACTGTAATCACAAATAGCAATTATCTACTTAAAAATCTTTAAGAATATAAAGTCCCCTTTCAATCCAAGAGTTACCAAGTTTTCTTTAAGACCATGTTCTCACGTGGTTTGTAAGACTTTGTCTTCAAAATGACAAAATAACCAATGAACTTGGTGGAAAAATTGATATTTAGGATAAGTCAAGAAAAAAAATAGAAGCCTGATAGGCTGTTTTTACTTTTCATTTGATTGTTTTGGCATTGTGTATACATAATTTGGGTGGAGGATTTTTGGCCTATTAATTTTTTATCACTATGCAGGATATGCCTTAAACATAAGCATTTCCCTTGGCATCAACTATAAGCAAATTTCCAGTGATATTTGAACGTGTGACTATAAAATATTTCTACTGGCATTTCCTTATTAGTTAGCAGCTGTTACAACAGCCTCCAAACATCTATTAAGGAAAGAGAGATTTGTTTGGTAATATAGATTAACAGGAAAGTGATCACAAGGCTAGGAGTAAAAGTTTTAGGTGGATACAAGTACCTTGGTTCCTAGTTGGAAAATTGTATAAACAGACAGATTTTCAATAAGAACATCAGTCTTCAATTGAATTCCATAAAGTATATTGAGTGTAGCTTAACATGTTTAATTTCAGACATCACCAGCAGTAATCAGATAGGGATTTTAGAAAACAATTTATTCCATTTCAATGGAATTTCTATTTTACTAGCTGTAATCTCAAATATGTAAATGGTAGCCAAAGCTGGATATGATGCTTCAGTTAAGAATTTTTTTTTTTTTTTTTTTTTTTTTTTTGCCCATTGTTTCTTCTAGCATCTTCTTGCCAAATCTTCTGGAGCGCTTGTAATTTCCTCTGTACAGAGCCCAACAGGCTCATCAGCAGCAGAAGGTAAACATAATAGATGTGAGGAATTTCTGGAGATTTATGAGGTTTAGTTTTTTTGAAATGTACACTCTGTCTGGCTATGCTAGTACATAGCCACATGTGGACTCTGTGAATTGAAAATGTTATAAATGGGGCATCACTTACCCCTTGTTAAGAATAAGGTTTAGGAACAAAAGATGTTTTCTGTGAGAATATTTAAAGATTACATTGCTATTTAAAGATAGCAATGCAGTGGAGATGAAAAGAAATAATGAATACTTTAAGCCTTAAGTTTTTAATCTTGGAATTTGATATGGATTCATTTTCCCTTGATTTAGTATATTAAATTTTTATCTTTTTGTACCTTCTTAAACTTCTCTGCTTTCCATTTATAATATTGGGAAACAACTGGATATCTGTAAAAAACGTCCCCAACAATATCAGACAACTTCTAATGAAGACTATTGACATTGCTGACATTTGGCATGATGTACTTCCAAAAGGAAATTAAAAAGTACAAGCCATTATCCTAAAGACCATCGGTTTATGAAAACAGTTAATTTCACGTCACTTTGTTGAGCATAAAAACGACCCCTGCTGAAGGACAGAATATGCCTCTCATAATCATGATAGTTTCATCGCTTGTTAAAATGATCCTTTAACTTTTTTAGGGACTGTATAGGTATTAATTAATCAGCTTACATGCTATAAACATCTCAAGCACTAGAGTGCAAGTTACTCTTCTACGCCAGGCATTTCTCTCCATCTTTTCTTTTACATATGTCTTGCTCCGAGAGGCCAGCATAGCATTAGCAGAAGAGCATAGAAAGGCCTCTTATTCCTGCCATTGTTTACTAGTAGGGTTGCCTGATGGAAGGGCTTATAATCACGATGCAATTTTGTCATGGGCTCGCGAAATGGCATCATTTTCAAGGACTTACATAAATGATAACATGGATCTTATAGAGATAATTATTACTAAGAACATCACTTTAACCTGAATCATCTTCCATAGAGTGCTGGAAAAGGGAGAAAGGTAGTCTTTTATCAAAGGCATGTTTTAATGAAAGCTCGTGTGACTTTGGAGATGAACAGCCCTTCAAGTGCTGTTGCATGATGCATTTAAAATAAAAAGAACTTCGCTTGGTTGTTTTGTGATTTTGTTTCTCCTGAATATTGGAGCTCCAGAATGCTTCCAACCATAGCTTAATTACTAAAATGGAAATGCTAGCCATCTGAATATAAGCTTTGGAAGAATAACAGATTCTAGTGTTGTTTTCTTTTTGTAAAAAAAAGTATATACTTTTTTCTCTCCCTATTCAGTGATACTGTGAGGCTAGGAATAAATGAATGAATGTTTCATTTTTGCAGCATTCTTGTGTAATGTATATAAAATATGTGTGCACCTTAAAAGCATTATAGTATCTTTGAGAACAATAGTAAGGCTAACATGTTTCAAAGCAGACTGTAAAATAGCCATCATTGGAAAACAACATTTAATTATTAATGAAACCAAGATATTACCTTGAAATAAAGATGGGCTTTTGTTTAGTTTTGTAATATTTTAAAACAAAGTGAATAATGACTTTTCTTCTCTAACCCAATTCACATGGGGCTTCCAATTCTCAACATGGTAAATACAAATAAGTATGTTTTAAAAATCTCAAATAAATTAAGCAACTGGGTATTTTCCATTTTTGTAAGCTTTATGTGTGTTTCTCATCTGTGGTTATTTTGAGGCAGAATTACTACCTAGCAATTTCCTCTTGTCTGTGAAAATAATGTATAAAAGATGAAGTAATGTAATGGTGGTAATCCAGCTTTTTAAAATAATCAGTCTCCTATGCATATAATATTTATGTTATTGTCTGTGCAGGAGTTTCTTTTTCTAGAACTATTCTTTATCTACCAAATTTCTTGTTTGACAAATGAGATTAGATTACCAAGTCACAGCTGTGTATGTCAGTTGATGTATTGCTCTAGGATTGATAATTTATAAAAGCCCAGCACTATTTGAGGGTTAAATATTTTTTTAGATATGAGAAAGTAAGGCTGCCTGCTAAATATTTTTTTTCATTTCTGTTATCTAAGTTTTACCAGGTTTAGACTAGTTATTGACTCAGTAAATGCAGAAAAAATGTTGATATGCTGTCAATATTAATGTAGATGTCAAACCAACACTGGTCCCTAATGTATGTAAGAGCAAGTATTTTTTTACCTTGATACAGAAAGCCAGTCATGTGTGAGATTTAATATACATCCTAATCTGTCTTGTCATTGCCCTAGCCATGGGTGATGTGCTAATGTGTGGGCCGCCATTTTCTTTTTCTCCTCAAACAATGGAATAGATACCCATGAATGACAGTCAAGCTCCACTCTGTAATTATTTTGAGGACAGTTAGAATATATAGAAGGAACACTGCAGGGTTACCTTTAGACTTAAAGTCTATGACGTATTTAAACATCCAAGCAGCCTGTAATTAACAACAACAAGCATCCTTCAAAGGTCCATTCTTAGGCATAATGAGAATTATTCTTCTAAAAACTAAAAAAAAAATTCTCAGGTGAATTTTTATGTTTAAATGTAATAAAATACTGGATCAGCTTTAAATCCTACTTTTCTCCCCAGACTATCACACCTTAACAGAACGTGCCAATACATATTCTAATTAGGCTACGTATATTCTTTTAGTTTTTTTTATTTTTTATATTCTTTTACTTGATCACATTTGGTGTCATTAAAATGACAAAGTCCAATAAAATAAAACTATGAGATACACAACCCACAGTTAATATTAATTAGATCTCTTCACTTCTAATAAATGCAAATATTTAAATTTGTTACTATCTTTTAACCTAGGAAATATCTGATAAAATTTTAATACCCTATGTTAATCCAGACTAAAATAAATTTTAATCATCAGGGCCCAAGATGTAATTGTTTTTACATAAATTTATAATGTAAAGCCCATATCCTTCCAGAGTAATTTTCTATAATGAAGAAAATTGTAATGTTTACGAGACCCTACCATACTGAGTCAAATGAATTTTATTCATATGGGGTAGCAACATAGTTGAAAGTCTGAATATTAGTGAAAATGGTTTTATGATATTTTGGGTATTTTGAACATATTCTTTAAATGTTGTCTATGGAAACTAAAGTAGCATTGTGGATCTTTACCCTATAATGGGAATTGACAACAGTGGTAAAATTTTGGCTGCAGATAGTTGCCAGCAAATATTACCTTAGAAATAATCCTATTGGGAGAGGGGAGGAAAAAACTCTATTTTTTAAATAAATGTTGTAAATTTGCCTTCCTACTTAAGTTTCCTACAAGTGGCTCTTCTTTTCTGAGAATAGTAATATAAAGGCTAAATTGTTACCTTATGTTTTCATTGGGTAGGTTTGTGACTACTGACAGTTATAATTTACAAAAATTACAATGATTATAGACATTAACATACTTGATGGCAGCTATTATTTTTATTTGAAATACAAAGACTTTCAGTGGATACTGGACATTAAAACCTTGTCTATAGATGCCAAGTGAGATGGGGAATTGAGGCAATTATTCAAAGAATTTAGACTAAGGTGGCATGTTTTTCTCAGTTACGTGGATAGTTCGGATGCAAGTGGTTGTTTGGCTTGAATATTCTCTAATTTCTTTGCATATGTCCTCTGCTACTAAATTGGTTATCTATTACCAGTAAGTCAATTCAAATTTTGACTTTGAATATGAATCGGCTCACTGAGGATAATTACAAAAGCAAATATTTGTTTGTCCTTGATTTCCTCAACTCCTGTAATTCTCTAACCAACTCTATGATGGAGATATTATTATTATTCCTATTTTACAGATGAGGAAACTGAGGTTTAGAGAGGTCAAGTTTATTTGCAGATTTTACAGTTTCATTATCCCAGTACTAGAGCTGGACTTGAAAATTAGTCTGACTCTAGAATTCATGCTTTTAACTGCATTCTAGAAATTAACATTCTATAAGGAAAGAACATTTTGAGACAGAACTAAAAAAAAAAATAGAAAGCATTTCCATGATAGTCCCTTGGTATTCAAAATTAAAGACAAAATTCTCTTTGTCATTCTCTTCTTTCCTCCACTAGCTGTTCTCCTCATCTGGGAAAACTACTAACAATATATAGGACAGTTTCATGTATAGTACCTGATATATAGTACCTGATGGCCATGAATTTTACTTTTTGAGCATTTTAGATAAAGAGATGATTGTAAGCTTGTAACACGTAATCCAATGAAAAATTTTTTGAGGATGTTAGCTTTGGTAAGACAAAAGGTAACATTATATAGTAAATAGTAGATACATAAAATATGTCAAATTTTAAGTGTTGATATTTTAATAGTGATATCTTTTAGAATCTATAGTGTGTACTAGGTTTTGTTTTAATATCTCTTGATAACTAAGCCCTAAAAAATAAGAAATATACAAAATAATATTTTATACTCCCAGCTAAGTTTTTATTTAACATATAAATAATAATTAAGTTTTTGTTACAAAAAGCAAAAAAGAAAAAAACTATGACATTTGAGTTTCCAAAGGTGGAATTTTGGGCAGGCATCACTGATTGCAATTTGAAAATCAGAAGCCCCTTGGTAAGACTGTGCCATTGTTCACACTTTTGTTGTGAAAAGGAGGTTCAGGGTTGTTCGTTCACCATGATTAAGCAAAGCTCAAAGCATGAGATTTATTGGCAATAACAAGTCATAGCATGATTGTCATTTTCTAGGAAGATCAAATGACCAATCTATTTAATTTGCTGTAGGTGGATAGTCAAGTCTGTTAACTCAGGGGTATGCATTCTCTTTTCTTGTAAGTAGCATAATCACTATGTATAAATGCATATTATATATCCCATATTTTTAACTCTTTTATATTGTTTTGGATTCAGCAAAGATTAAATGGCTTCTTATTGACATACTATTGTCTGAGGCCCCAACCAAAAAATGTCTTTGCATTCCAGTTTATAGTTTAAGGGGAAAATGGGATAAATGTGATCAAGTGTTATAAGATGAGTAAAAACAGGGTTATGAGAGCCCAAAGTAGCTAATATATAAATCTGAAACTAAATGGATGACTGCAGGACAAAGGAGCCTTGAAATATGGGCAGATTTTCAACAGGAGAAGAGGGAAGTGGTTAGGTAATGATACTCCAGATGAAGTAAAACATGATAAGCAAAGGCTCCGTGTTTGAAAACCACGGGGTGGATTGGAGAGGTCAGTAGTGCAGTTTGGCTGAGATACAGGGCACATGATGAGGAAGCAAAATTGGAAAATAAGACTGAAACCATAAACTAGACTCAGGGAAAGATAATTAATAATTAATAATGATAGTGATGATGTTGATGAGATAGCAGGCCTTTACTAACCAATGTCTACATGATAGTCACTATTCTAAGTACTTTACATATACAAGCTCAATTGTTCCTCATAGTAATGGTAAGCAAGTGGTACCATCACATTCCTCATTTTACAGGTGAGGAAATTAAGAATATTTTTAGGCTAAATAACTTGCCTGATAGTTACACAAATAGTAACTGTCAGAGATCAAGGAGACCTAAGGAGTTTGGAATCTTACTATTAAGGGAAGATGTTAGGCTAGACAGCAACATAGTTGTCCCCAGTTAGGAAACCTTATTTCTTCCTCACTTTCTTCCCATCCTGAACCACACGCTCATAATCTTCTCCTCGTCTTCACTAAGTGTTTTCTATATTTCTAGAACCACCGTTCCTCCTTTCTTTAACAATCTTCTGTATCTTTTTATAGGCTATCATTCCTTTCCCATTCCTCAAAACCTCAACCATAATGACATACATCCCTCACCTGTGATCTTGTAGTGTCATACGTCTTGGCACTCAATTGCAAATTGAATTTAATTCTTGATTATTAATTATATTTGTTCTAATCTTGCATCTTGGCTCCCAGTCTATATTCCAATATTTTTTAATATGTCTCCTGCTTCTAATATATGTTCCATGCTGTTCAATTTACAGTAGGGACTCTGGTGTATTAACACTAATGGTTTCTGGGTTAGTTTTGGTCAAGTAGGCCTTGGATGTTGAAATGCTGTTTTTTAATATTTGGAGACATATGACAACTGACTAGTTGAAAACTGAGTTTCTCCCTAATCAGTGTTGCTCACAGTCACTTATTATGAGATCTATACAATATCAAATCAAATAATCCCAATTTGTTATGAAGAGCCAGGTTTTTGGTTCTTTGTGTACAAAGGAAAAAAGGAAATATTCAAAGTGAGGGTCTGGGATCTGCACCATACTAAGTAAGTTGTTTAACCTGATCATGATTACTGTGCTGCTTATTTTTTGATTGAACTGATCGGATTATTTTAGCTTACTGTCAACATTGCCTTGATGATTAAATTGGATACTCCAATAAAATAATTCATGAAAACATTTATTTCACACCAGTGTGTTATTTTGCATTCTGGAAAGTTTACAACCAAAGTATTTATTTGTCATTATGTGGTAGACGGAGAAATCAGCTGGCTGATATTAAGTGACTTCCATTTTTGCGTGGCTGTTGGCTCATGTAAGACTAAACTAACATATGATTGTAAAAGTCCTCAAAAGAGCAATCAAGCATTTTGGCCAAAATCCACTCCTGGATGAGTGGGAATTAATATCAAAGAGTGCACCAACAGACTGTTTTGACTGTCTACAAGATGGTAAACAAACATTTT
Organism: Lemur catta; assembly: GCF_020740605.2. Lineage (NCBI taxonomy): Eukaryota > Metazoa > Chordata > Mammalia > Primates > Lemuridae > Lemur > Lemur catta. Next base: position 76,924,783 of record NC_059136.1, on the reverse strand, counting down.
GGCTAAATTCCGTCTTTTGATTACGACATAATAGAGCAATTTGAAAGAAACATTTGTATAAAGTGCTCTAATGGGAATCATAGAGCAAAATTACAAAAGATAATGAGTGAGCCTTAGACTTTATCTGTGTTGTGCAAAAACAATATTTTGTCAGGAAATAAATATGTGCATATCATGGCACACAATTGTTTTTAGCTTTCTGCATTAATAAAGATAACTAAATGACTGCAGAATCTCATTTTCACTTTGTACTGTGAAGACAGTACATTTAGCATTTAACCAGTTTAAATTGATTTATACAGTCAAAGTAAGCATTTCAGGATCAGCATGGATCTATGGGTCAGAATTATCTAGTTTATTCATCTCCATTAATCAAATTAGTTAGATAATTACCAAATCTCCATTTTAATTTGTAGATTTGAGATCTGAATTACCTTGATTTGTTTGTATAGGGTTTTAAAAGTTCAATTTCTGTGCTATTAATGGAACTGAAAATAGTGTTAAATTGTTTTAGAAATAATAGCCTGTTCCATTAGTGTCTTTGTAGCCTGTCTTATAAATATGTAAATATATGTGCATATGCATTTAGAAAAATAATTTTTCAAATTTTAATGCACAACTGCATCTTCTGAGACATTACAGTTTGCTATGCAAATATTTGAATTTCCCTTAAAATGTGTAATATTTGCTTGATTTTTTTTCAGATTTGATTTGCTGTAACACCGTAGCAATTTCTAAATGATTCTCTTTCTTATTACTTTGGTATTTATGTCAAAATATGTGAGTTGTTCTATTGATACTTATCTATATTTTCATATAGAAAGGCCTGGAAAAGTTGCTCTACATGTCTGAATGTATTTTTATAAATTGTTTATATATAATTAAGTGGTTGAGAAAGTACAGTTTACAATAAAAGTGGTCCACAACTTTTTCTAATAATAGTAACAATTTATTGATTATTTACTCTGTGTCGGGCACAGTGACATACTTTAAATGCATTAATTCATTTAACTTTATCACAGCCAAATTGAGAAGAAAGTTATTACTATCTCTGATTTTCATCCTAAGAAACTGAGGCACAGATATAAAGCTGAGAACTGATGGAGCTAGGGTTTTTATCTAACATGAATCACATACACTTAATTGTTATCAAGCAGCACCGTAATGAGTTATTATTAAAAATGATATATTGAAAGGTTAACAGACTAAAGTACTTGAATATAAAAAATAAAAGACAAAATTCAGTCCTTCTTGAAACATTATATTTTTCAAAAATTCTTTATGTAAGGAAATATTAGGTTGCGGTAAAACTTTGATGGTAAGGTTTAAAACTAAAACACTGACAATATTTAATTCTCTACTAATGAATCAAGTTTGAGCTTCTTTGAAAGGAATAAAATCTCTGGCTCTGAGTTTTGGGGACTTGTTGAACCAGTATCATTAGTTATCTTTCTCTTGGCTATTTGGGGTGTGTATGTGTGTGTGTGTGTATTTTTTTTTTTTTTTGTAACGTAAAGGATAGCCCCCTTTTAAATCCAGCAGCATAATTCCCAAGTTGGAATAATTCAGTTACAGGAGCTTGCTACCTTTTAGGTTCCCAGGGGCGAAGTCTGAGTTTCCATCCAGCTTGCGTGAGCACAGGAGAATGGATTACTGGGGTCTGCCTTGGTTGAGTAACAGCCACTCAACCAGAGAAGAATTTTTAAAGGGGCCGGGAGGCCTACACTTTGCAGTTTTCTTTTTGGTAGATTGTTTCTTAGTAAAATTAAAGGAAAAAACTTTAGATAAGTTCTTTTGCTTAATATTTTATTCTGATTTGCTAAAACACACACGCACGCACACGCACACACACACACACACACACACACAAGAAGTCAAAAACAGAATCAAAAACCGGTTTAAAATAGCACAAAAGATCCCCCACTTCTCTTTGACCAAAAATACATCTTTTCCTGGCTATTCACTGGGGTCCTTTTCAATCATCCAGGCATTTTTTCTGAATTTCAAGAGTTGCAAGAATCTTACTTTATAAATTTTGCCTAGCACTGCTGAATCTGGGCACTTTGGGTGTTTGTCACACACCTTCACAGTTTATGTGGTGGCCTACAACATTAGCTTTTTCAAAGGTAAACATTAGTCTAATGCATTTAAGTAAAATTTGGGGAAAAACCTTTAGAATTCTTATGTTTTAAAGTAGAAGGTTTGGGTTTTAATGTAGAAAACTGTTTAGATAAATGGTAAAATTTAGATGTGGTTTAATAATGTATTTATAAGTAATATTAATACCATATCTGCATAAATTTGAGGACATATTTTTTATGTCCAGCTATCTTTACTATATTTCAATGTTTGAAGAACTTCATTCTTTGTATAAAGTACCGAATTGATTTGAGGAAGACAAGGTGGCATAGTAAGGAAGAAAAATCACTATTCTATGAGTATGTAAGAAACAGGATTTTAATCTCAGTCTTACTATTAACTGGGTAAAATCACCTAACATCTCAGAGATTCTACTTCCTCACCTGTAAAAAGAAGGTTGTGGCATAAACTATCTCTAACCTCTTAAAATTCTATGTTTAGTAATATTTTACATAGATATTACAATGTATAAGATTCAGTATGTATTAAAGTTATACATTATATTATGAAAACTTTATCTTTTACACAAAAACCTTGTACCACTTAATATATAGGATATTAAGCATGAATATACATCATGATTTAAATATTTACCTAGCACCTATACAACTATGAATGCTTTAAGCCTGCAGATGTACTTTCCAAATTTAAATTGTATTTTTTCAAGGGATTTTGGGACTTGGTTACAAAAGTAGCAACTTTATATATTCATTTGCTGTGGAAGAAATTTTTAGAATCAGTTACAAACACTTCCAAAACCAGATATGATATGGCCAGAGCTCTGGTCAAACTTCAGCTGTTCTATTATGAAAAGTGATTCTATAATGTAACAGCAACAAGAAATCATGTGATAAATACAATGTCAATTCATGGCATGCAGGTGTGTCATGGGTGTGTAGTTGGGGCGGGGGGGGGGGGAGATTTAAAAAAAGTGAGGAATGGATTTGTGCCAACAGACTTTACAGTTTTGAAGTAATTAGTAAGCTGTGCAGGTGTCTATTAAAACTAACTACAATAAATCTTGGTTCTCTTTTGAATATTGCTTAAGTTTCTCAAGTTCTGTGCCTCAAGGGGCAAAAGAAAATGACTCCAAGATTAATTACCACAATGGTTTATTCCCAATATGAAATTTAACAAAGTGTTCTCTTTTTTTGACTTCATTATTTGTGTTATGATTAATACAACCACTAATAAAGAGTATGGTTTAATCATTCTGGAAGACCACTGGACATGATGATATGTTTCTTGGTGAAAGGAAGGTCTGACATTGGACAGATCTTTAAGCAAACAGTTCTTTGGTTTGTTGGAAGTTATTTATCCCGGAGAGTTGCCTGATGCAGATTTCTTCTTCTCAACATGTTAGGAATACCAAAGTTGTAACAAGGTGCCCAGGGCTCTATTGTCTACTGGCTCTTAAGTAGAGTAACTAATTGCAGGTAAACTTGACCACAGAGTGACATTTTTCTTAGCTCCTCCATCTGCTCTTTTTTGACACCCCTGCCATTAACTGTCATTTTCCTTTAAATATACGGTGAATCTGAAAGGCCAGCTCTACATCACATCATTTCAGATTAGGGGCAGTTCCTTTGAGTTGAGCACTGTTTAGGTGTCAGAAAGAAGTCCCTGACCTCTCTGGAACCGCATTGCCACAGGGCCTTAATTAGCACTGACTCCAGCCATTACTGAAGAGAGCACAAAGGAGAACACATCATTTTTCTACTGAGGAAGTTAGTGTCTGACCTAATAACTTGTCCAGACTCGCAGGACACTGTAACCATACAATAACAATGGGCATTATTCCACTGCTTCCGCCTCATGTGAACCACAGAATGAGACATAGAATGAGAAGGAATTATAGTTACCTCCCAAGGAACGTTTTAGTTTCCTCTGCCTTTTATTAGAGGTGAAGTAGGGATTGCCTTTAAGGAAAAAAAAAAAAGGCAATACTGGAGGTGGCATATATAGAGATTTTATCAAATATATGTATTTAAAATTATTTTAAATCATTCCATGTATGTCTACATATTTCTTGATTTATCAAATAATTTTTAAAGAGATTTTTCTTACTGTAAGAACAGTTTTTAAAAGGAAACAATTTTGACATTAAAAATCTCTACTTGATTGCAAATTGTAAATAGAATGAAGTCTTCAATGCAAAGTCCTATCTTTTAAAAAGTTGACTTGTTTTCAGAAACATGCCTTGATTTGCTTTTGGCCTTCTCTAAGTCCAACAGATGAATTTGGAGGGGAGTGTATTGGCTACTGTAAAAATGACTTCATTTTACCTACCTTTTCTAAGATCAGAAGCCATAAAACATTTGCCATTTTTGGCGGACTCATTTAAAAGAATAGTCATGTAAAAAGACTATTAAAAAGAGGTTAGCCTGTAATTTCATTTTGTTCCTTTTTCTTTTTCATTCCGTTTCTTTTCTTTCCTTCTGCTTTATCTTTTCTTTCCCTTTTCTTTTTTTTAAACAATAATCATGGTAGTAATATTAAGATCAGCATTATTGAAGAATCAACTGTACACTTAAATAAAATCAATAAGTTAGGAGAAAAATAGGGGTGATACTTATGACTTATGAGTCTTAAGATAAGACTATTTTGATTAGGAAAGCTCTTTAAAAGTCACTGTTGAAGTAATTAATGCACTTCACTTAAAATTGATCCTCTTGAATAGGAAAACCTGACCTGTTGCCCACTGGACCTTTCTTTTCTGAGTCATAAACCCAACCAGCATTTTAAGTATTTTATCTTAACAGAACTTTTTCCTCCATTATAGTGATGTCTCTCTTACTTCTATTAAAAGCACATCATTTCAAGGGTTTATGGCTCAGCTATAAATATTTACGTGGAAGTGAAGTTGGCATGGAAAGACTCAAATTTAGGCATCTTTTATTAATTTTAAAAATAAGTTTTTGAGTTGGAAATACTTTTGCACCACTGTAGCTGGAAAGTTAGAATTTTCTGCAGTCATATTAAAATTAATGCATAGATTTTCAATTTTTCAGCTGGAATTATAAAAAGAGTTTTTTGTTGTTGCTATTCATATATCTGATGTATGAAAAGAGGTTCACACATACAGGATCCAGGAAAATGTTATTTGGAGAGATCTCTTTCATATATGACCACAGATTTCTTTTACTCAGTGGCGATGTATCCCCTTGTTGTTATAACTTTTGGCCTTCAGAGCACATGAACAGCACCAGAATCACAACAATGAATTGTAACTCCCCTGTACCCTCTAGATGATAAAACTAAGCTAGAAAAGTCTTCTATACAGGAGACCATAATTGTTCTCTCTTTTTAGGCTCAATACTCCCCATTTTTTTTTAAGAATCAAATTTCTGGTTTAACTCAAGTACAAAACCATCCACTCAAAAAAAATTGTGTGTAGGTTCATAGTTCTGCTTAAAGTTAGGCTTTTCATATTAATATATTTTATTAATATGTGATTATGTAACTAGCAAAAAGTCCTGCCAACCTTTTTTAAATCTAGTTAAAATGGAAAGAGATGGAGAAAGTGGCCTGTCATTCTTTAGTGGACAAATCAAGCCTCTCCCCAGTTGAAGCCATCTCAGTAGACGTTTACACAATCAAGTTGTCTCTGGGCCAGCTTTCAGCCTGCTAGCAGAGACTCAAGTACAAAGTAGCAGCTTCCTCCAGGAGAAATCATATAAGTAGTCTCTTCAAGTCCCAGGGAAAATGGAAGACAAGATGCAGCCCCAGCTGTTTCATTCCTTCTTTCTCCACTGTAATTATACCTGATAATAGAAGGACAAATGATAAAATAAAAATCAATGAAAATCTGAGTTTAGAAAATAAAGTCTTCCTTTCATTTGACAATGTAGGAAAAAAAGTAAAATAGTTACCACAGAAAAGAATAGCTATGTTAATTTTAAATTTTCTTGATCTTCATAATAAAAGTGATTCATTCAGGTATTCAGCCAGCACAGGTTGCATTCCTGTCTGTAGTCCCAGCTACATAGGAGGCTGAGGCAGTAAGATCCAGAGGATCGCTTGAGGCCAGGAGTTTGAGGCTGCAGTGCACCATGATCATGACTGTGAATAGCCACTGCACTCTAGCCTGGACAACATAGCTAGACCCATCTCTATTGAAACAAAAAAAGTGATTCAGGTATTTATATGAAGTACTAGTCTCTGTTGTCCAAGCTCCCCCAGGTTGTTCAATCTTGGCTTGTTTTGTTAGTTAAAGGCTTATGTTTGATTTTCATGAAATACAAACTAGGGGCTATTCTAAGTACCATTGTGAAAACTGTTAAACCAAAAGTTTCATCACAAGTATCGTGTTAGGAAAAAAAAGATTCAAAGGAACGGGTTGTGGAAGACCAAAAGTCCTGGAGTTTGCATGGGAACAGGAGAAAAATATGAATTTATAGAAAGGATATTTGAACATGATCCTGGAATTGTCAAAGTCTGTAAGACTTAATTTTAAAGTTAATGTAGGGCAGGAAAGCACATCAGCTGACTTGAGTGGACAGCTTATATAGGAAAATAATGAAAATAACTGAAAAATTGAAAATTTATAGAAATTATATCACTTTATGCAGCTTAGGTGAGACAGCCATTATATGCAGGTTATATTTATAGAAATTGTATCATTTTAGAATTGAGAAGATATAGCTGATTACCATATCAATAGATACATGTAGATATATTGATAGATATGTACTAACACTGAATATGAATTGGAGTTTTGTCATTATAGTATAACTTCAAGGAAGTACATTTTCTAGAAAACTCTCTAGTGTAAGAATAAAATCTGTATTTTTGATCCTTTATTATAGATATAAATTGTCTGTTAGGGATCAAGACCTATTCTTGGGGCTTTCGAACATGTCCCAGGATTTGTCTTGTATTCTTAATTACCGTGATCACCACACTTTCAGCTGGGCTTCGGGTGGTGAAGATGAGCATTGGCATAGTTACACGGATGTACCATAATACTTCCGTGGTGGAGCGTTGCCTGGAAGAACTAGACCAGCCGTAATTGTCTAACCACACTGCCCTGGAGAATTTGAAAGCCAGAACCCTGGGTAGGTCTGAAAACTTAAAAGTGTCCAATTTCTTGTTTGTAACTTTTTTAAAAAAACAGTTATTACCACTCCTCCTGATAATGTTTCCGTAACTGAGGAGAGAAAGGACAGACAGTTTTACCACACTGTGAAGCATGATAAATATAGAGGTTTGGTTTTTTCTTCCATTTTCTGAATTCCCATCCTATCCATCTTTTTCATATGACTCCCTGCAATGTTGGATTCATTGAATGATATAGAACAAAGGCTAACGTTTCCCAAATACAGGTGACGTGTGACTGTGTCTTGCTAATATTGATGGAGGAGGGAAACTGAGTCTGCTCTGGCTTAAAGTGACTGCATCTAGGACTGTTTTGCAGGCTGGCAACCAGAGCCCACTATGACCACAGCATCTGTGCCAGTTACTGAGGCACCATGAGACCAGCCAGGCCAGCTATTTTGTTGTATGTTTGGTCCATCTGTGGCTTATGAATATGTCTTATCCTAGGGGCAGTATCAGTGATTTTACACAGTTTGTTCAGGTTTGGAAATTGAAAACCCACTCTGCTGGGCCCAATACATGAATTTGGAAATGACTTTTTCCAGAGACAGTGTTATGATCTCTTTAGAATATTATTGGTCTCTCTGATAAATAGGTATTTTCAGAGAATCACTGATAAATCTAAAAAGAGATTTCATTTATAAAACCATAAGATCATGTCATAAACAATCCAGAATCTGGAAATGAAAAATGAACATGAAGCTCCTGTTCTACTCTTGGCCTCTGTACTGGTTTTTCAATAACATTATGGGGATAAAAATGGCAGATGAGCAACTCTCGTTGTGTATATCATAATCTCAGTGTTTGTTATTGTCTAGGAATAGTATATTTTCTCAAAACTACAGATTAGTTTTAAGGAACATCTAATTTTAAACAATATTTAGTCAGCCTTTTTACTTACTTTAATCAACTTGTTCTGCTGAACAAGGTATAGAATTGATAGCTGCTATTGATTGGATGTAGCATTACCTAATCTTCACTAAATGTAGGAAGCTTTTCAGATTTAGAAAGGTGGCAGAAAATGTCTAGTAATGATGCTGCTGGGAATTCAAGCTCAATACTGTGGTCAGTGTAAAAGTGATGTAACTATAAGAGGTATTTTATTATAAGCCTGTCGGTTTTACTAAATGTTTGACCTGGTATAATTTGTGGAGTTTTGGTTTGTGTGTGTGCACATGTGTGTGTGTGAGATTAGTGTATTTAGCAGATGTTTCCCTATTTTAGTCATTTAAGATGTTATCAGTAATAGTTTCTATTAATAGTAATGTATTGCCATTTTTTTATGATAGGGAGCTAGTATTGAAACTTTAAGAATTTACAGATAAAAAAAGAATATAGCGTCATAGAATAAAAGGAAGATTGCATTAGGAATTCACTACAGAGGAAGGGTACACAAAATCATTACTAAAACAGATATAAACGTGACCTTCACTGTGGTTCAATAATTATCCTAGTCCACACTATGGTGTATGTATCATGATTTTCCTTTTTTCTCTTTGTTTTCATTTTTATCTGGGTACTTCACTGGTGAGTAATTGCTAAAGGGAACCCATTATGCAAGGCGAGCATTCAGTTTGCAAGTGAATTTGCTTGTAGCTATTGCCACATTTGAACCTCACTAATGTATGTAAATTAAAAACTCTGGTATTCAGAATTGCTCCTGTTTGAAATAAAAACAGAATCTGATCATTACAATCTGCAAGCCAGGTATTATCACTGGACTAGTGAGCCGCTGATGATAAATTGTACTGAATAGCTTGTGGATAGAATATTTTATCTCAGTTCTCTATCACACAGCACTGCATAAAATAAGAATGATTCATCAAGCATGAGAGCTGCTGGTTTATGAAATTCATTGCTCACGGCAAGTGTATTTTTTAAAATTCAAAAGACAAAGCAACTCACAAGGGTTATTTAGTAATCAGTGTGAATTACTTCTAGGTATAAACCTTAGTGGAAAGGAATTAAAAATACATTTGCTGTACAGGAAGCATTATTGCAAGCAGGGATGTAATTTGACGACTTCCCATTTAAGAGCCTTATTTTGACCACATTTGATTTGGATGCCATCTCATTTTTTTAAAATCAAAATTGCATAATCCAGCATAATGGAATCATACACTGACTAAGACGGTGTCATACTTAGAGCAGTTGCATCTGCATCACCCTCTCCCTTATATCCTTTCGCCTGCAGAGGATATTTTGTTTATTCAAAAGGACATGTAAAGAGGAGAGGCACAATATAAAGTCATCTTTCTTTCATATTTACAATAAGAATGTTTCATTTCTTCTTGTGTATGGATGTCCCAAGGCAATGTTCCAAATGAAAAGATAATAACTTATGAAGAAGTGTCAAAAACTAATTAAGTTTTGTAACTTGTTTTTCCCTCGCACAGGGTATATTTTTCATCACACTGTCCAGTCACATGCTGAGATCCTTGCTAACATTATCACATGCCAGTCACACCAAGTCTCAGTGGTGCCTCTCCTTCTGTCATTATTTTCAGCATCAATTAATTTTCTTCTGACCTCGCCTTTAGAGAATGTAGCAGAGAATTATCAGTACATGCTTTGCAGTCTATTTTGAAGGCATTAGGCCACTGTGTGCATTCAAAAATGGAGTCAGCCAAACATTATATTTTCTCACCTGCAGGGTTGCCTAGTAACCTGAATTAAGGATTTTCACCAAGCCTTCAAGACAAATAAACACGACTGGAAGGCAGGTTGACCCAGGTGGGAGAGTCAGACCTATTGATGGAGATCAGAATTTTGAATGAGCCAATAGAAAACAAAAATCCTTATTAACATGCATCGTGGAAAACAGTTTCCATAACTAAATCAATCTGTTTCACTAGGCTAAGAGAACACTCAAGAATGGGATTCACTCTCACACATTTTTGAGTGTTTAGTAAGCGGCATTTTGACTCTCCCTTTCATCTTACTAACTCTTTCAGGCCTAGAGTGTACCATTTCTATTTCTTTAATGAAGTATTGATTATTTGTGAAAATATTAAAACACCACCTAGAAATGTGTCCTCGTCGTGGTGTGCATATAGGTTCAGAAAACATCTTCCTGCCTTATGCTGTGCGCTGCCTAATTATATATACTGCCTGTATACCTCCCGCATTCATTCAGCTTTCACTTGATCACTGCAAAGAACGAAATTCCCAGTTTGGCGTGTTGCTTTTGAAAGAAAGATTAGTGTGTTCCGTAGAGGTGGGGGTTATCCTTTGTAACACTGTTGCAGTTTGTCCTTGACATGTTGGATTCCTTCGGAAGGAGCGTGCACGTGTGTTTGTGTGTGTGTTGCGGGGAGGGGCCGAGGGGGTGGGGGAAGGGGCATTCCTCCTGAAAGGTACAAAGTGAAGGAGTCGCACAATTAGGATGTTGGCACATCCTGACAGTCCTCTGCAAATGATGGTGTCAGGCCACAGAGGGGCTGAGCGTGGCAGAAGTGACATTCACCCCAGCAAGATGGAAATAAACGCCCTGTTTGATAAGAGAAAACAGACAATTTATGTCCACCCTGAAGAGTTACCAGCTAGTGAGCCATTCCTATGGGTCAAGTGCTGCATTTGCATTTTGATGGGATGTTATCAAGTAATTAATGCACCAGTCAGGATTTATTACCTCAGGAGCGAACTGAAAGGTTCATTACAAAATCGGTTTCACTTGAAGATAGGCATTTCCTCAGAGTTAGCTTTTGACATGTTGTTCCTCGCTCTCTCTGCCCGTGGCAGCCATGGTAGAAGGCCAGTGAGGTGAAATTCATTGCTTAATAAGGGCATTCACTTTGGGTATTCTTGTGATAATAAATGTATACATCAAGGCTGCACTGCCTTGTCAGTTTAATTGCTTCTTGTGCTCCTTAACAAGCCAATCTTAATCAGTCTGGACCACGTTATGAATAATTTAAGGATCAGCAGACTTCACGCTTAATAAGATGTACTAGATTATAAAACTTAAGTGCACTGTTTATAGAAAGCATGCAAAACACTTTAAGTTTTTATTAGCAGCAAGGAAAAAACAAGCAGTGAGTTATTCTAACATTTGCAGTTTGCGAGCAACAGCTGTGTTTCTTAATGCTGTAACCCCCTCCACTTTTGTTGAAGGCCACAGTTCGGCCTCTCGGGCCTTCTAAGCCTTGGTGAGACATAATGGGAAATTTGAGCAGGCTATGAGATTAAAGCTCCAAATCGATGGCCAACCAGCAATTGTCATTTTAGAAAACATTCTTTTATCTTTTTAAATGCAAAACAGACCTTATTTTAAAACAGTTTCCTATGGCCAAAATTACCTTTTTGTTGTTGTTGTTGTTGTTGTTGTTGTCACACACGTGAATTTTTAACTTAATTGACTGGAGAGAATGGACGTGGAGCCTTCAACTTTTCTTAATAAAAGAAAAATAGAAAGATGTCTCCTTTCTCTCACAGTGCATTTGTCATTCAGAGCTGACTTTAAATAATGCTTATGCAAGATGTAGTTTTTATTGTTAACATCCAACCAAAAGCTTCAGCCTTAAAAGAGAAAGGCAGGAATGTATAAAATTAAAAGAATGAACAAATCTCCTTAAGGTTATTAAGATTTCTGCGTTTAATAAATATTGTTTGATTTAAAAGGACCGTTTAACCTTATTGTTTTAAAAGAACTCTTTGTCCTCCATTTTACCTCCACATTTGTGGGCTATAAGTCGTCCACAGAGTAATGCATCATTCAGTTTATGACATCTAATAAAGGCCTATTGCAAGCATTAGAACCAGGTGCTTCAACCATTTTCCTCTCTGCTCCTAGCCTATTGTTCTCTTCTAACAGAAATAGAAAGAATTCCATTTGGGCCAGCTTCATTTTCATCACTTTTATTTAAATCAAGACACATTCTAATAACCATGTACTTTCATTTGGCGTTGCTGTAAATAATAAAACGTATGTGCGCGTGGGAGCGTGCTCCTATTGATTGAACAAGGACCCACGCGTTTATATAGGTTCGAAAAAAAATAGGGCATTTTTAGTAATTTGCTGAGGTATTAAAAGAAGGTGATTGTTGCGAATGAATTTATGAGTCAAAAATATGCATGGCAGTATATGAAAAACAACTCCAAACCTATTTCTCAACCTATAGCTGGACCATCATACTCCTTTGTTCTTGTGCAGGTTAATAGAGATTGAGGAGATGGGCAGAGGAAAAGCAGTGCAATTTTCTGCTATTTAAGCTTGGCGAAATGGCACTCTTCAGGAAGCAGGAAAAAGTATGAAAGCGTAATAGGCATTTTAAAAGTAGAAGTCCATATAGCTGCTTGAGGGATTCTCAGATTTAGGCATGCATAGAATCGAGAATGAGATAATCAGCATTGTGAAATTGAAACCTGTCTGCTGCCTGCTGCTGTTCTTCCCTCTTTCAGCGGAGTGATTTGTAACACTCATCTTCTTCAGGCAAGGCAGCCTTCAAGATTATCCAGAACTGTCAATAGTAATTGCCAAAGTATTTTATTACCTACAGAAAATCAAAGGAATTTTATAACCAACAGTTATCAAGTTTCAATACACGGTATAAAGAGAGCAATTTTAGTTGGAATACAATCGTGTTTGGCTTGCTTTAATGTTCTTGAGACAATTCCTGTGCAACCAACTACAACATTCACTGTATTTAAGCTAGAGGCAAGAATACGCATATGTACTTGTAGCATAAAAAAAATTACATAATGCCTACAAGCTTCTGCAAGCAAGTGGTTTTTAATTGCCATACAAACTCTGCCTTAGCTAATTACTTCTGAAAAAGAAAGAGGGTTTTGTGAAACTCAAGATGACATTTGAAGTTCTGCCATTAAAGAAGTATGGTTTAACTGGGGCATTCCGTATATTATATGATACAAAATGTGCTTCTGAGTTAGAAATTATGACTTTACAAACTTTGGAATTAAACCGGATGGTTACAGAGTGCATAATGTGTGTATACATAGTGAGCTTTTGCAGTACCCTGAATTCAAGATTATCAGCTTTAGGCTTCAGAAGGGACAGCCACTTTCAAATAGTTATTTGTTTTTATGAGAGTCAATATGTTTTTCAAAAGAAATATAAGAACAGGAAAACATTCCCTACAAACCTATTCCTACATTCACCTCAGAATGTAAATGCCCTTATTACATATGAGAAAATAATAAAAAACTCTTTAAGTCTAATGGTACTTATTTATATTTAAAGTCCCAATCCACAGAGTAAGGCCAAAGAAGCCTTTTGTATCCTTCAGTGGCTCTGAGACTGAAAAGTGTGATATTTTCTATGATAGCACATTTTTCACTAATTCCTGTCAGCACACTTGTGCTGTCGACCAACAGTAAGCAATAGCATTTAACAGTAAAGACACAAATTTACTTGAAGATATTTATGAGCAAGAGAAATTCCTCTGTCTAGTACTGAAGCAAAATTGTAGACTTTTCTTTTAGAAGAATGTGAATCAATATTTTTGTTTGTGTGTGGTAGGGAGGGAAGCAAGAGCTCTTTTCATGTTCGAAAATTAGCATTAACATTTATTTAAAGGTAAAATAGCCAGGACTTTAATATTTATCCTTGTAAAGTACATTTTATACAATTATGGTAACTATACTTCTTTGAAAATATTTATTTACACCAATTATTCCTAATTGGACCCCAAATAGGCCCTTTTTTTTTGGTAGAATGTGAATCATAGAGAGATAACTTCCTAAGGGTAGTGGAGAAGAACAGAGTAATGTTATCAAAATGTTCAGTCTTTGTGTCCATCATCAGCTGGGTTACTTCTAAAAAAGTATCAAGTACCTCTAATGATTGTACACTCATTTTTATCCTTTTTAGTTTGGGAAGTATTTGATTTAACATAAGCTACAAATTTCAGAACCCAAAGTCAATATAAAGAGGGAAAATAAACAAGAATCCTATAAATACACACTAAATATCATGAGGAATATCTTTGCCCCATTACATTTCATTTAGTTTTAAACTAAAACCTGGTTTGACAATATGCCAATGAAAAGATAGTAAATGTATGTCATTTGTATTAAGAAATAAATGATGATATATATTTTATATTTACATTATAATTATACCAAATTGATGTACACCAGATTTAGAAATAATTCTGTTGTAACATTTTATCATAATTGAGATTTAAATTTTTTGTAGCAAGTTCAGCAGTTGTTTAAATGTCTGAAAAAATACTCACCTCAGAATGAAATGAGGAATCCGAGATGGTTTCCCTTTGATGTTTCCAAAATATTAGGAAATATTCAAATACTTTATTCCTGCCACAATAAAACATATTTTATGAAAGGAAGGCTGTAGCTGTGTAAAGTCAGGATGGATTTAACATCAGGTAATTTGTAAAGTTATGAAGCTAATGGAAACAACCTGAGTAAAGCAATCAAGGGTTTTCCACTGTAGGGGTGGGTACAACATAATGTCCAAAATTTAGTTTGTAAGTATCAATCATACTTTTTAGTTTTAATTTAAAAACCGTGTCTATTATGTATAAACAATGTCTATTAACTGATTTTCAAATTTCTAGTAACGGGGAATTTGAAGAGCTTCATATCCATTGAATATTTTTACAGATAGAAGGCCTAAGCTATTAAGGAATCAAAGCTTTTTTAGTGAATACCATAAATACCGGGAGAGAAATACTTCCATTTAAAACAAATTACCCTTCTTGACTCAATAGACAAATCTATATCCCGAAGAAAAGGGGGAAAATATGACCATTTTCACTGGCTTTTCAAACGTGTGCCGTTAAAAAGAATGTGCCCTGGCTCTGCAAAAGCCCTGTGCGTGGAAACTTCGCCCAGTGTAGTTTATTAACGTGGAAAAGAGAAATTAATTAATTATGTTTGTTGATTTGGGGTTACCTTTAAATATTTATTTATGTAACCAGTCCACTGGAAGGTTTAAAGTCGGATTAGGTGGAGGTGAGAGGTCAGGGGGAAATTCCACAGCTGCATCTGTGGAGAACGATCCCGCCTCCTGTAGCATGAGCCCTGGAAAGTGAACTGTTGCTGTGTTGTTCGCTCGCTGGGTCAGATCGAAGCACAGCTCAATAGCATTAAACTAGCCCCCGTTTGAGAGATTTGTCTTACAAAACCCTGAAAACTGCTCTGAACATGCATACATTGATTTTGTTGCTGGAATCTCCTGAGCTTTGATGAAAAGGCAGCCTCCACATGCAGGTGAAAGGGGTTTACCTCTTCAATATTAAAAAGAGAAGATTAAGGATTTCTGTTCTACTAAGGCTGAACTAATCAGTGGCAGACAAGGGTAAGAAAGTAGGCCTCATGCCTAACACTGCCTGATTTTCTGTGGTTGAACAAGAAGTTAAAAATCCCTCATGTGACCTTCTAGGTGCTGTAGCTTACTGTTATTCCATTTTGCACAGCTAATCAGATGGCATATAGCGCATGACCAAATTCCACCCCCACCCATGTTTTACAGAAGCTGGTTCCTGACTTTAGTAAGGGATGTTCACTTTAGTTATGTGAAAAATGAGGTTGTTATAAAGGATAAAGGAAAAAAAGCATCTTAAAGGAAGACAGATCACAAAGGACTACCCAATTTAGTATTCACTGAGGATGTGTAGCCATTTTGCATTTTTGATATTAAGTTTAAATCTATTACATTTACTTCCTTTGAGGTAGAAAATAATGATTTTCATAAATTTCTGGTTTTTTTCTCTACAGAATAAGAATTATCATTTGCGCTCAGCAGAGAATGTTTGGCATTTGTCCTTGGTGTGAACAACACAGACTGTTTTTTCTCCTAGCCAAAGATTACACGCAACTTTACTTTATATATATATATCAGAGGATTACAGTGTCCTTAGATAGTTTGCACACATCATTTCTCAGCAGGGAATTCCAGAATGAAATGAATGCACCTCTTCTACAAGAAGAACAATTTTACACCCTGTAGCACTAATTCCTGTAATTATTTTTGTCCATCTTAGCCATGATTTGGGTAAAGTGATATGAAACCTTTATGAAATTATGGTGTAAGTAAGCCTTTAGGGGGAAAAAAGGTTTAAATAAACTAGCCATGCTGTGAGATTTCATATATTGTAAGATATCTGAAAATGTAACAAATTTATCTAGAATCAAGTCTTATCAACCATGTCTTTGATCTATTGTAAGAAAAAATACAATAATGATCCTGAAACAAACACTACAGAGGCAGATGGAGCTAGATAAGAGAATTTCAGAAATTAGATAACCCTCATTTCCCATCCTTTATAGGAATCACTGGGTTTGCCTTTTAGGCATGTGTTGCCTGCACTTTCTCATGACTCACTCAGCATGGTTCATCATCTTCAAGCAGATCTCCTTTTCTATCACTGCTAAATTACAACATCCCACTCAAATAACACGTAGTGTGATCATCCAAAAGACAAGATTCCTAGCTCCAAACCATTTGATGTCTGATGTCATTCAGATGATAACGAGTGAATGCAGAGAAAAGATGAGATGGCCATATGAAATTCCTGAGATCTGACCAGTGAACTGTGGGTGTAGACTCAGTGTTATTTTTACTAAAGTCGTCAACATTCTCCAAAACCTGCTGTGAGAATGGTATGTTCAATTAGTTTGGGTTATAGAGAAAATAAGATAAATGACACAGAAAAAAATCTCAGCAAACAGTTTTTTTTTTTGTTTTTTTTTTAGGAGGTGTAAAGCTGGCTGAGGTGATAATTTATTTTATGGGACAGAGCAGATATTTTAGTTAGTGCTGCTGAACAGGTAGTTTTAGTTAGTTACATACTTTCTTTTTAATAGTATAATTGGGAGTTTGTAGCTTTCAAGAGATTGGAAGAACTGAACTTTTAATTAGTTTTGTTACATGGATTTATAGCTTGAATCTTAAAATATTTTTTTTTTCCATACAGTAGTTTCCAAGTACCCCCAGAGTTCTTAAAAAGAACTTAAAAAGAGGTTACATACTAGGGTAAAAGCCCAACCTTTTTTTTTTTTTTTTTTTGGCAGCCTTGCAAGCCAATCCATAAAGATGCCTTTTTCACCTCTTTGATGTGATAAGGAAGTGTTAAATCAAAGTGGAATCCCCTATGGAGGCACCTTGGGACTGAATAGTGCTTAAGCCAATTGTTACTACTCCTGAGTGTTTAGACCGGGAACCACACCTCTCTCTCTCAGCAGATCACTGAGGCATCCTGTGCCTCGTGCTATCGCTTAATTAGTATTGTCATCTGATGTCTAGATGGAAATAATTGGCATAACACACGTTTTAGTAAATATAATCATTATATTCCAAATTCTGTTGCACCAATATTATGTGATCAAGCCATTTTGTACGAAGGATTTCTTGTATTTGAATATTTGAATCTCTGATTGTTTTTTCTTTTTACTTCTATCCATTCCAAATTTTTCTTACAAGTTCAGAGCAAATCTAAAACCACAAGTGGCATTAGCATAACCACCAAAGACTTGGTATGCAGAGGAAAAACTAAAGGCTAATCTTTGAAATTACAGAAAATATCTTTTATATCCATAGTGGATTATCATGAGAGAATGAAGATTATCAGTAAGTGTAAAGATGGGGGAACATTCATTCTATGATATAGAATGAGGTGTTGCCTACTAAAAGGAAAGTGTAAAGATGATTAAAAATAGGTTCTGTACAAGCGGAGTTAGATTGGCAGTGCTCTCTCTCTTATCAGGAATTGCATGTCAGTAAATGAGTAGGGGATTTCTGTTTGGGGTAGCTTCTTTTTTATACAGACAGCTCTCTACACAGGGAAGAATATGAGGAAGAGACCAACGGACTATAAGAGATGTAGGATGGGCTAGGGGCATTTACCATCTTAAACCAAAAAGCAACACCCATAGTTTTGAATTCCTGAAAAAGAGTAACACTGTCACACATATTACAAGCAGACCTGTTGGAGACTAAGCTCTGTTAAGATGCCATTCCCCATGGAGATCATTTGGTTTTGTTTTCCTGATATAATAGTAGAAATTGTAGTAGAATATTTACAATCAATGCCCTCTTCTGGATCCAGAGTTCCCCTTCAGTGACAATAAAGGCACAACAAATAGGTGGATAGTTATGGTTTTGAAATACATAGATAAATCTTCTTATCTATGCATGTTTTAACTTATTCATTTTATCTAATAGTTTGACTTTCTGTATCAGTTTTATTTTTCATGAAAACCTTGAAAAGATTATAAAATGTAATAACTGATAAATTATCAAAATAATACAGTGTAGCCTTGTGTAGTTCCCTTGCAATACTGTTGAATAAATATGGCCTTAAACACACATATATATACAGTATTTCCAATGGGAAATACAATTATTGTCTTTAAAAAATTCCATAAACTGTTGTTTTTAGCTACCATTGATTATAATATAACCAGTATATGCAAGTTAGTGATCTTGTTAGTCAATACAATCCAATAAAGCTTTTACTAGTCAATTATTCAGATATTTCATTTGTTTACACAGTTTAAAATGTGCTATATCTGAACCACTTGCTTTGAAAAATAGCCTCTTAAAAGGCCTATTTTTCTGATAGTCACCCAAATAATCTATCTAAACATTCTTTCTTCCATAATACTAAAAGCAAGAAAGTATAAGGTTCACTTACCTTTTCCTATATCTTTTAATTCTGTTTAAATTTCTATCCTTTCTTTGTGTTGTTTTGCGCATTCCTACATCTTGCAGTATTGTACACTGCGAAGACCTAGTAAGCGAGTTAAAGGCTGATGACGCTAACGAATCCCAGCCCAAATGACTGAATCGATAGGAAACCAGCCACTGCTGTTTAAGTGTATCGATAAATGTACCTTTATTTTCTCTTGAATGGATAAGTGTCGCAGTTAAGAGTCCTATGGATCTCTTAATTGAAAGTTAATTTTAAATCAATAAAGTGAGTCATTTAAATATTGATTGGCCCTTTCTACACGAATTGTTAGCTGATTTTTTTTTTTGCAACAACTTTGTTTAAATGCAATCAATAGCCCACAATCAGTGTGTTCTATAAAAAATTGACAGATGTTCCCAAAATGCCTGCTAGGCATATTCTTATCTGTTTACATATGCAGCAAAGATATTTCAGTCCTTTTCATACTTATCTAGATGGTTAGAGGTCCAGAAATCACACATATACACACATATCCCTTATTTTCCTTAAATATCACATTTTTTTTTCTGTTACATTCAGCTTCTTATCTAGTGCACCTTAATCTTTCATTTACATCTCCAAAGATTTGAAATGTAAAGACCATCTGGATATCATACCCATATCACTTAAACATCTCTGTGATTGCAGTTTGTAAAAGAAAACAGTATTATACATCCACAAAAATTTAAAGACATTTGGAGATATAGTCTTTGGTACTTTTATGTCATAATACATTAGCAATATTGCTTGAATAACAATTGTCTTCTGATGAAATGAAGCATTTTTGCCTGTGTGAATGTGTTTATCAAGTACAAGGCTAGTAAGAACTTTTCATTTACATAGCTCCCCTTAGATATCATCTCTTTAGCATAACAGCAAATAGCCATGCTTTCTTTCCTTCCAATTTGACAAAGAGAGCAGCCAAGTTAAAAGAATACAAATTGCATTACATGAAATTCATCATGATTAACCTAATAAGCAAAGGTACTTGTAGCTTTCAACATATCAGCAAATATGAATGTTCTATTCATGGCTTCCTATGCAACATTCAATATTTCCCTGAGAAATAGTCTAAAAACTGTAGAGCTATCATCAGTAGCCCTTTCCACAGAAGGGTTAATTTTGAACAGGACTTCTAATGACTGTCTAATACATTTATGAGGCCACTAATTGAAGGTGCAAGGCTTTGATTTTTTTCTCCTTCTGAAATATACATGTGTAAAAATAGCATTAATAAATGTTCTTTTGAATTGGAGGTCATCAAATTAGTAACTTAAAAATTAAAATATATAAATAATAGAGTTTTACAATAACTCTATTTGTGTGATTGGTGATACTAGCTAATAGGAAATAACCCAAAGTTAACTTACAGTGTTATATTGGCTGATATTTGTGCAAAATGTAAAAATATAGCATGATTATATTTCGGTTCTGAAGGCCTAGTCAAAAGTCAAGTCCTGTCATTAAACTTATTTCAATAAAAATGATAAATATTGAAAATAGTAATTTTTCATCCTCCCTTCTTTTCTTGAAGATTAAGAAATACCTCCCTAAAGTGTAAATATTTTAGGATTGCCAAGTTAAGAGCCTAAGCTGTGATGTTATATATTTATAATTTTAACATTTTGCTCTTTGTATAAACTCTTAACTGTTCTACAAATCCATTCTTCTTTAATCTTGCATCATTGTCCTCTTAACATCTCAGAACTCATTCCATTTCATTTTCAGTGTTAGGAAAGCTTTATCAAAAGGGGAGCTTTAAAAGAAATGGTGGGGTATTAGTTCATATGCATACGAGTTCAGCAAGTGAAGATGCTGTGTCTGGGATCAGCCTTAAGATGTGACTGATAGATCTTATTTGTCTGATAGAGCTGGCCGGGGAAATAGAGCTACAGCTGGTTACTTCATTAGGTCCTCTCATTGATTGAACCCTGCTGAAGTGATGCAGCAGGCTCCTCAGATAACTGCTGGTAATAGAACAAAATGAATTCTTATCACAGAGATTGGAAAGGCCATTAACCCTGGCCTCCAATGCTTTTCAGAGGTCACAGACAGGAAGCCAAGCGGTGACTGGGAAAACTGTTTTCTGTCTAACTACAGGTCACGTTAGAAGGGTGTGTGTGACTTTTTTACCCTTCGGCTTCTGTATGGATGAAACCGTTCCACTGGCATATGTTAATAATCAGCTGTAAATAAATATTGGAACCAGAAGAAGAAAAATGAGAAAGCACAGGAATTTATTTCAATAAATATTTAATAAAAGAACAATTGTTACGGGGATATTTACTGCCAGCTCTGCTGTAGTTTTAAAACTCATACTTTTTTCGTATAAATTGGAAAGAGAAATACATAGAGGCACTTTAAAAAGGAAATTTAATATGGGTTTATATAAAAATGTTTCCTTCCTTCCTTTCTGTCCTTCAGAGATGGCAATTATAATTGCTCATGGCTGCCTAGCTTCCTCCCCTTGCTAGGGAGCCACCATAGGCCATTTCTGAATGAGCGTGATGCTCTGCTTGCCTTTCACCTGATGGAAAGGAGTATATATCTAAAGAACAGTCCTATAATTTACATTTAATACAACCTTCCAATTGACCAAGAGCCCACAACCTAAGCCCTCGTCTCACAGCTGAGGACTTTCCCACATTTGTCAGGTCTCTGCCACTCCAGGATCAGCCAAAAGGACTCATCCATTTAAACCCCGAGCAGCACATGACAGTTTTTCTGCCTTTGTGAGGAGAGGAGTTCTTGGAGCAGCTGCTGGTATTTCTACCCGTTTAGCCTGAGATGGAAAACTTTTATAGGTTAGGAAATCCTAGAGAAGGATGCACCTCGTAGGAAGAAATATTAACAGAACCATTTCTTTTTCATAACTAATATGCATTATTTGCCTGTGTATGTGTGCACAAAGATGTAATAAAGACTATTTTTAACAATATATTGGTGGCTTCTATACTTACGACTGTGATTTAATTTCAGTGTCTGTGGTTATGTGGTATTCTCTGCTGGAGCCAATCTTTCACTAGGAGTTAGTTTATTTAAATATAATTGGGTCCTGTGGATGGAAAAAAAGCTACCAATTTTATGTCTTTGGAGACCCACCCAGACATTTGGTTTGGCCTTCCCTACATAAATAATAACAAGAAGGTGTATGCTGTCATTGCCCTGCTTGAAACACCAGAAGTGGTTTGGCAGAAAAGAAACCAAAAACAGATTACTCCAGATAAACATACAATCAGATGCTTCTACACATTAGATTAGGTATATGTACACAAAGATATACAGACTTATAGATTGTATTTTGGAGTTATAGATTCTAAGAACAGAGAAAATCCAGTTAATGTTAAAAACACACATCTCATTTAAAGTAGCTTAATTTTATGACTTATTTTTAGCATGATCTTATATCAGTATTTAATCGAGCCAATATTAAGAAACCCATGTTTAAAATAGCATTAAGTAAACAACATTTACTTAGGGCATCAACTTCTACATTAAAAATTAAGTTCTGTTATATGCTGCTTTTTGATATAAAACTTTTCAATTTATTTACCGCGTGAGTTAATAAATATGCTTTAAAAATCTAATTAAGTAATTGCTTTTGCTTATCTCATTTATAAAGAATTTTAAATTCTGTTGCAGATGTTTCAGGGAATGACACAGAGGCCTGGAATTTCAGCTTGTGATACCTGGGGTGAAACTCATGAAACTTTTAGACTTGTAATTAGTTGAGTCGTGCACTCTGAACCTTAGTAGTGGAACTCTGAGTTCAGTACATATTGTCTAATAAAGAACAGGCATTATTTTTCTTAGTTGGATTTTGGTATAAAAATGTTTGATAAACTTATGTTTTTAATTCTTCATGCAGTAAGTAGCACTAGATATTATTATGTCAAATTTAGGAAGCAAAATATGCCTTGGAGAAAAAGAATATTGATATTTTTACTTCTCATCCATGTTAGCTAATAGTTGTAAATATTTATTTCATGCATACACTCAAAGATCTATAATATTTTAAGCACTTACCTCCTTCTTTTAACCTGAATGAGTTAAAGAAAGGAAAGAGTTATATTTTTAGGTTACATAAAGATTGTAGAGAAAAAAATGAATTAGTGGTACACAGTGAATGTATTTTTCTGTCTAACATATTATGTAATTTACAACTGCAAATATGATGTGTTTTGCTTTTTTTAAAAAAAAATTATTTGATGGCATTCAACTAGATTAATTTCCCCAAAAGCCAATTAAGCTTTATTGACATATTTGCAGATGGTAAATATTATTGTGAGTGTTTAAGACAATGGTGGCAGTTGTGGGACAAGGATTATGTACTGTCATGCTGCTTAAAAGTTTCAATTTTTAAACTGCCTCAGGGCCTTTCTCAGGATCTTTAATGCTATCAGTATCATGTAATTTTTATCTAAAAATAAAAATTCTAGAAGTTCATTTTTTGATGATTTTTTTATATGCTTTTGGGTTTTGTAAGAAAAGTCTTGACTTCATGGTTCATTGAATGGAGAAAAAGAATTTTGCTTCTTAGCCATCTAAAGACAATTTGACATTACTACTTTAAGTATCTGTTCTGTTTCTTGATTTCACCAAACTTTTCTAAAGGCACATTTTTTCCTCAGCAAGAATTTTTTGTTGTGTTTTGATTGAAAATATTCACAAGTTTATTGGAAGAAGAAAAAGAACATTACAAAAGTTAGTGAGCCAAAAATATCATCATCTTTCAGTGTTTTCATATTTCTCCTAGGTATTTCAGTGATAAAATTTGTGGTTGAGATTTTTGGAGAATTAATAAGGATGTCTGGAAATCAAATTTATTTAAAAACCAAGTTGAAAGATTAAAATCTCTTCTTCCTCCTAAGTTTGGTTTTCAAATCAAAATTTTTCCCACTTTTTGTAGAATACATATTAAATTTTATGAAGCTGCTTTGCATACTGGCGTTTTTATGCCTTATTGAAAATATTATTTATCTAGAACTCATATTCTCAGAATTATGCCTAAAACTAGCCACAATATAAAAACATTGGATGTTCTGGTAATCTACATTCTGTAGATGACATTTGTTTTTGTTATTCATTCTGAATTTAATAAACCGTATTCAATGTAAGAGTTTAGTTAAGTGTTTGGAGAGGCCCATTAGCACTTCTAGGCTCCTAGAATGACATTTCTTGGCAATATGTAAGCATATGATTCCAAAACATTTGATTATTTCAGTTTAAAAATTAGTTACTTTCTTTTGAACTTTATATTATAGAAAAAATGCAGTCAGGTTTTTTTTCTTTTGAAGAGGAATTCTGTTTTGTTTTTACCTTATTTTTTCTCTTCTTACTCAAAACTCACGTAGTTTTTACGTTCATGATCAGTAAGATTTCTCTCCATGCGAACATGTCCATGTGGTTTGATACTAACCTTCATCATGCTGTTCTTCTAGAATTTGTCTTTGACAATTATTAAAAACAAAAAAGAAACTAAAAAAAGTTGTGACTGCCCCAATTAGATGACTTAATCCTTGGTTTTCTGTTAAGGGAAAAAGTTTTATATTAATGTGATAAAAGTGAATGAAGAGTACTTGTTCCAGAGTTATGTCACATCCACAAAAGAGCTGACATAGGCCATTGTTCACCACTTATTAACCTGAGATCCATGGGCCTAGGAATTCCATGACCCCTTATAATTGCCTGCAAAATTATGCATATGTGCAGTTTTACAGGAAGAAGTTCTATAGCTTATACTAGATTATTCACATTTCTTAACAAAAAAAAAAAAAAAAGCTATTCTCTAAGAACCGTGAAAGAAAACTAGTAACACATAGTTTGAAATATATTAATGGTTACAAATTTACCTTTCTAAAGATAAAGACGCTCTCTTAGGCACTGCTGTGTTTAACGCCATCCCTGAAACCCCACTCCACGAATCTGACCATTCCCCCAAAGAGGGGAATCGCTGCCTCTCCAGCATCTTGGCTGCGCAGACTAACCTCCTTTGCCCTGGTACAAGTTACTAACTTAAGAGCTTCTAGGAACACTGTAGTTTTGAAGCAACCATCTTAGGAAACTGGAGTTTTTCTAAATCAAGTCGACTGAAGTGGTATCCAGAGTCACCTTTGTGCTTCTGTTCCTTCAGATTTCAGCTTGAAGCACTCAGTCAAGATGAATCTACTTCACTGATTTAGGCAAGCAGGTAATGGAGAAGAGGGGTAGGAAATGATCTATCCAGTCTCCTTAGGAGAAAAGAAAGGGGTAAAAGCATCAAGTTAAGCATAGAGTCATATGAAATAAAAGTAAATCAGAACATTTATAAGAGGTATGTCTAGCAGCAGAGTGAGGGAAGATTATCTTACGCGTGATTAGCCTGTGGAGGGTTACTCAGAAGACTTGAGATGATGAATATGAACATACTCTGGAAAGTAGTAAAGCTTATGCAAATATAAAAAAACCAAAAGGCTAATCATGTGAAAGGGAACGTGAGAAAGGAAGGTTATAAATATAAACTCACTGTTTTAGGCTGTTTGGGCTGCTGTTACAAAATACCATAAACTGAGTAGCTCTTAAACAACACAAATTTATATCTCATAGTTTTGGATGTTGAGAAAGAAGTCTAAAATCAAGGCACCAGCAGATTGCATGTCCTACTTCCCCATAAATAAATGGCTCCTTCTCACTGTGCCCTCACATGGTGGTAGGGACTAAGCTAGCTCTCTGTGGTTTCTTTTATAAGGGCACTAATCCAAAAGGCCCCACCTCTTAATACCATCACCTTGGGAGCTGGGATTTCAACATATGAATTTGGGAGGGGGGGACATAAGCATTCAGACCATAGCACTCACAAATAACCTATTTGAAGTAAAGGTGAATTATTGTCCAATCTTGTGAGTTCTTGTTCTTAACCTTGTAGCAAGGGATTGTAAGTTAAAAAAATAATTGCAGATGTTCAGATAATGGGAAAGCCAAGAAGATCCTTAAAACGCATCTAGGTCCACCCCCTCGTTTTACAGCTGAGGAAACAGAGGTCCCCTGCAGTTTCATGACTCAGGGCCTCATAGCTAATTCACAGTCCAACACACACTCTGAGTCCCAATTCAAGGTCATTTTATTTTTATCATGTTATATTGCTTACATAGGTTGAATGGAAGGTTTTAAAAGATGATCACTGTCCTTGTCTTATCATTTGTTCATAAACTGGTAAACTGTTTCTCTTAGACAGAAAAAAATTTTAAATCTCATGATAGGAAATAAGATACCTACTGCACTAATTCTTCCTTCGTCCACCAAGTTAATTGCTCTGTGTTTTTTGTTTGTTTGGTTGGTTGGTTGGTTTTGCCTCAAGAATACTTGGCTCCTATTGTCAGCATATCACTTCCCCTCATAGTGAGGGGGTGGTTGGTTTGTCTCCTCCTCCAGACTGAAACTCCTTGAGAGCATGAGAAGGTTGTTTTCATCTTAGTATCTCCTAGCCAAGTGTGGCTCTTGTCACCTAAGGGACTCTGAGTGAATGTGTGTTAAGTTAAATGTCTTTTATGCTGTGAATTAAGATATCTAAGTCTATCATTATTTCTAGTTCTTAAAACACTTTGTTAGTGTTGCACATTTCCAGTGAGATGTAAACAAACAGTTTGAGGAATGGCAAATAAGGGGTTTAGCTTTAGGCAAATTAGGGTAGATTAAGAAACAATAAAAAAAGGTAAAGCTGAAGTTAAATGAAACAGCAGGAGGCCAAACGATACTTTACAGATAGAATATGTGGGTTGTTAGAGCTTAATAGGCAAATGTTTTCATTTTAAGGGTTATAAAATAATTTTTAACTGCAATCCCTGCACTTAAAAGAAAGAAAAGCCCCTTTAAAGGGGGGGAGAAAAGAGAAATTGAGAAAATACTACTGATATTTGCTCACAAGTCTTTTATTTTTCTTTCAGACTGCTTCAAAGCAGTCTTTTCACACTAAGTCTTCCCATTTATAGAAATGATATTGACCCTTTGAAGATATTTTCTTGTCCAAACTCTCATAGTTCATAAAATTAAAAGTCAAGTTGACAGTCTGTTTTAGCCCTCAGCCCGATCTTCCTTGACCATGGCTCTCAAGGGAAGTGTGGGGAGGTGATTTTATTGCCATTTTGAAATAATTGTATACTCTTATTTCATCCTCTGGAGCTTTTGTTTCAAGCAAGAATGTGCTTGGACTTCAAAGAATTAAATGCATATGCCTTACACATTCACAAGGCAGTCACAAGAAGGGACTAGGGAAAGGAAAACAGTACAGGGTAACTCATTGCTACAGTGTGTAAATGTAGCATGTGAGAGAGAAAAGAAGAAAGAATTGCCAACATAGCTTGCATGTAACCTTAAAGAATTTTTTTTCCTTTCTAGCCTATTCCAATCAGATTTGAAACTCTTTTACCTTTGAGAAAGAATAGCAAATACTTGCATCTAATAGCAATGTGGCAAATACTTGATGAATTAATTGGAATCATAATCAGAATGAAGTAAGTCCAGTAGTATCTGGGGGATTCTTACCTGCTGCCAGTATTGATTATAGAAACCACTTGAGAGGAATCCATTGAGCAGCAACTCCTGGTGTAGCATTTGGCCTGGGGTTGTGAGCGACAGAAAAGTGAAAGTTCCCTGCCCTTAAGGAGTTTCGAAGCTGCCTAGAAGCCAGGATCAATGTACTTGTCACAATTAACCAGGTAAATTACGACATCTTGAGGAACTTCAGCTGTAGTACTGTTTTGAGGAGCATTGAAACTGTGGAGCTTGAGAAAAAGTAGCGCCTGATGGAGGAATAAGAACATGAAGAATGAGCAGGATAGGAAAATGGAATAGAGTTTCTTTCTTTGTGTGTTTATTTGCTTATTTATTTATTTATTTATTTTGGCATCATCTTTAGGATTGAGAGGTGTAATGACATGACTCAGACTTAGGGATGAAAGAAAATTAGTAAGATTATGGGTGAAGCAAGAAACTAAACTAAATAGTCTATTAATGACCATTTAAGAGAAAGCAGCAAAAATTAACTAGATAGTTCAGAATGTGGAAGGCTTTTAAAGCCAAGCAAAGAAGTTCGGATTTGATGAGGCAGAAAATAAGATACCAAAGCTTTTTGCGGGTCAGAATGGCATCACTGAAGAGGTGTTTCCGGAAGTTTGGTCTGGCAGCCATATGCAAGAGGACTTGGGGGCAGAGAGCTCATGCAGGGCCAATCAGCATATTAAGAGGCTAGTACTGAGGTAGCTGTCAGCAAATAGAAAAGCATTAGAAATAAATCCATCCATCGACCCGGCCTACTTACTAAATATAAGCAATGAAGGAGTCGTCTAGAATTCCACTAACAATTGGAAGCTTGGTGACTGTAGGAAACTTCTCAAACTAAGTGGGCAGGGGAAGGGGTTCTGATAGTGAGGCACTACTTTTTCTGTTTTTAGATATAAAATTTTAAACAAGTAGAGGGCAGAGGAGTAGTGGAGAAATAATGTGCTCGTAAAGTTTTTTTTTTTTTTTAACTAGCATAAAAGTATTCATTTTTCATCATGTTTTTAACAGCCTTTGGTAGTTTTAATAAAACAATGTTAGGGACTCTGTTTAATTTATAACATTTAGAGCTTATATTTATGTTAGCCTATTAATGTCATATATGATGAATAAGTAAATACAGAGGAAATATTTTATGGGATGCGGAACAATGTAAGTCATTTTCATATTTTTCTAAGTAAAAAAAGATTGACTAATCTGAAACATCTACATACTATTCTATTGTACTCCCATCATGGGACTCTCAGAGTGCCTTGCACATAGTAAATATTCAATATATACTCATTACGTCTGTAAATATAAATAAACCAAGAGCTCGGTCCTGAGGTGGAGGACCCTAGATATGGGGTGAAATGGAACATTCATGGTGGGTGACATTTTTGTTGGGGATCAATTAGGAGAAGTTTATATTTTGCCTATTTATAAGACTTTTAGTAAGAGAGGGATGCCTGTATGCATTTGGCAGAAAGAAGGAAGACAGAGTGCCCCAGCATCAACCCATAAATACTGTGCAAGCCTTTCACAGGTATGACAGGAAAGATGGGGTCACAGGGTTGGAACAAATGAAAATTGATTCTCCCATATGCCATTTGGCCTCATCCTCTTACATTCTAATTTTGTGAATATAAAGAGATATTTCTCAACAGTTTGTAGTGTGTCTACAAAAAGCATACACGGCTCTGTATATTCTCAACCCTTGTGAGCAACCTCTGTAAATTAGAGGTCAATTTTCTTCACTCTGGAAATAGAGTTCTAGAGTATTCAGGGCACTACAGTATCTGCTGCCACTTGAGGACAAGATCAGTGTAAATATATGTAAAATATATGAGAAAGTTACAAAAATATTGGCCATATAAAAGATGAAGTTTATTCCCATGTTGCTTATTTTATTTCATTTAACATATTTTTCTATCCTTTCTATGTCCTTAATAATGTCAATGTTAAAAATCCTCAAAAGGGAAGTCTGCATTTGGCTGAAATTATTTGCCACATTAGAGAGGTTTTTATTTATAATTTGTAGAAGTGAAGTAAACAGAGAAATAAATGACTTTTTACTTAATTCATTTTCTTTACCATCAACCTCTTCCCCATCCTCCTAAACACAACTTTTATTTTTTTTTAAGGTGATCAGATTTCTTGATTTTTATTTACTTGGTACCTTTTTGTATTTTTGAATTCTGGTCATCATTTGTGAATTAATTATTCATACTTATTAAGGTTTGTTTCCTCATACTATTTGCTATTATCATGTATTTTAGAATAATGACATATTTGCTCTTTTGCACAATTATTTTTTGTTTGTTTCAGTCCTAAGACATTGATGGCAGTATGATTTCAACCTATAAGTCACCTTTTACATTAGCTATAATCATGAGATACTTCATCTGGTTAGTCATGACAGCAAATTTAATGGGTATGTGGAGAAGAGTACCAATGCACCCCACATTTTTTAGAACTTTTAATCATCCTGTGCCAAAATCCTAAAATACCTGTGCTATAATGCATTATATGTAGTTTAGCTTTTGTGATCAAACTTGGAAAGATTATGGAAAACACAATGTGATAGTGTTGGCATAAAACTTAATTTGAGAGTTTCATAAGGAACTATTTATGTTCTGCAAAGTTTCCATCTTTGTTG
Organism: Lemur catta; assembly: GCF_020740605.2. Lineage (NCBI taxonomy): Eukaryota > Metazoa > Chordata > Mammalia > Primates > Lemuridae > Lemur > Lemur catta. The sequence continues at coordinate 76,894,720 of NC_059136.1, read as the reverse complement.
ATATAATTTTATTGCTTATACAGCCTCCATGATATCGACAATGAAAAAGTAGTGGTCTTGGCTCATAGCTAGACAGAATTGCTAGCCAGATCTTTACTCAACAAAAATAATTGCTGTCACGGTGTATCACAAGGAGGGCAGTAGGTATATTTTATCTACTAAAACAAAAAGGGCTCTCTTTCTGAACAGCTTTCCTCCTCCCTGTCTTATCATTTTTATAAATTTTGGCACCTCTTTCCTCTGTCCTTCCTATTCTCTCAACCCTCCTCCCTAATTGTTGTCATGATCTTGACAGTCTTCAATTTCTATAAGCATGGTTAACCCTAGCCTCAATTCCAGTGACTTTTGTGATCCCTTGACTTTCACCCTCACTGTTTTTCTGACATTGACACCCAGAGGTCCATCCTATAACACCTGTCCCTGCTTCACTCTCTTTAATTATTAATTTTCCCCTCCCCATTAAATCATTCCCATCACCACACAACCCTTCTCTATGTCTCCCTACTTAAAAAACCCTTACATGATGCTACGTCTACCTCCAGATACCACCCTGTTTCTTTGGTCCTTTTTACAGCAAAGCTCTTCAGAGAATTATCTACATTTGACATCTCCATTTTCTTCATCTTCCTTTTTCTCTTATACCCAGGTTTAAGAGGTGTTTGCCCTTACACCACTCCACAAAAGCAGCTCTGGTCAAAAACCCTAAAGACCTGTTCTTTGGCAAATCTAATGATCAAAAGATTCTTAGTCCTCTTCTAACTAGACCAACCAGCAGCTTTTAACACATTGACCCCTCCCTTCTTTTTGAAATGTTTCTTTGACTAAGCTTTCTACACCCCATTCTCTCTTGTTTTTTTCCTACCTCATTCTTGCCCAGTCTTCTTCACTGGTCCCTCCTTATGTTGGGAAGGAATAGTGAGAATCTTTCACCCTAGTGCAGGCAATAAAAAGAGTGCATTACCTACAGGGAATTTTTAAAAAAAGGTATTAAAACTGACTAAAAGTTGACCTGCTTTATTACTATTTTTACTGTGTGTTAGCAATTCTAAGAAGTATTGTCAATGAGAAAACACTTCTCCCATCCTGGGTGGACCACTTGTGATGCCTTCGGCCCTGTGCTTTGTGTAAGAGTGTAGCCCACGCTCATCCCCGGCCCTCATTCTCCAGGTGACCTTGCTGAATCTCATCTTAAGGACTTAAATTACCATTTATATGTTGACCTCTCCTCCCCTCCTCTTCCTCTCTTTCTGTCTTTCTGTCTCTCTCTCTACACACACACCCTCACACCCTTGCCTACCTGATACCTTTACTTGTATATTTAAACAGGACATCTCAAACTAAACATGTTCAGAACTATTGGTTCCAAACCCTCTCTTTCCTTCCACCTTGTTCCACCTGCATTTGTCCTTATCTCAGTAAAAGGCATTTCAATTCTTCTTATTTCTTGGGCCGAAAACATTATAATCATCTTTGATTCTTTTCATTCTCTCACTTTCCTCATCAGACCCATGGCCAAGTCCTATCTACTCCTTCTTTGAAATGTGTACCAGTTCCTGTGCTGCCTCTTTGGTTCAAGCCCCCATCATCTCTCACAATATCAAAAGTGACCTCAGTTTATTTGACTTCCTTGTGTAATTTTACACTTGTGCCTCTAACTACTAGAAAAGCCTTTTTTTCCCCCTCTGGCTACTGTTTTATCAGTCACTCCAGGGTCCTGTGCCTATCTCTTCGTTCTTTGTCAGTATCTTTTATCATCCTTCAATGTCACTTAATTTCTTAATTTTCATTCCCCAGAGTTCTGCCCTCAGCCCTCATTTTCTTTCTCTGCATATCCTTCCTGAGCATTGTCATTTACTCCCAAGTCATTGGTTAACATGACTTTCAAATATCTTCAACTACAAATTCTCTTCCAAGATCTAGTTCCCGAAACTTAAATATTTGCTAAACATCCCTACTCAAATCCATGTCTGAAATTGAGCTCCTTATCTTTTCTCTCACCTCAATCTTGTACTTTTTAATATTCCTTTTCTTTCCAATGGAGTCACTGTTCTTCCTTTCTCCATAATTTCTTCTAGGCATAATAGATTGAAGTAGGATGGATGTCCAGTATATATATGTGTATGTGTGTATAGCAAGACTCCTCTTCTACTATTCTGTCCCCCACATAGCACCCTGAAGATAAAATTATGATGATGGCAACCCTACTTAAAACTCTCACTTTGCCAAGATGCAAGCATGTTTTGCCAATACTTGCATTCAGGCAAAGGAGAAAATAAATTGGCTGTGTCTCAGAAACAATTTTTTCTACTGCTAACACAGTCCAAAGAAAGCAATGTGCCAAATCTTATTAATCTGTTTGCTCATTAATGAATGATTTATTAAATAAACATTTCATGGATATGTACAGTATTGTCTTGAAAATTCATAGCAGGTTCCAATAGTACATTTTTCACTCTTGGCTCTAACCTAGCCTTTCTAATCTTCCTTTTCTGGGGCTATGAATACTTTCACTAACTTTTTCCCCAGGTTTATTTCATTTATGTTTGTATCCATCATTGCCTAAGTCAATTCTCATAAGTGTAATTTGGGGTATATAACTATATAAATTTGACCTTTTCTAAAATGATGAGATGCAGAAAATTCTACACAGTGAAAGGCCAAGGATTATTTACATAGAATTTAGAAATCTTTTCTATATCTTAGGTTAATGGCAAATTTATTTCAGCAATTATAGTGTTGGTAAAGAGAATTTATCTAGTTAACTGAGGATTTTCTTTTATGGCCATATATAATTCCCAAAATAAATAAGCCTGCATATGAGAAGTGGTAACTTCCCCCATGTATATAACTATAAAGAGTAGTTTATTATAGTAGTAGTGGTACATTCCATGTCACCATATTTAAGCATTAAATGTTTAGAAAGTATAATACGAAGGTTGTATTTATTTTTTTTGCATGATCACCTGGAGGTGGTGATAACAACAACTTGTATTTCATCTTTACGATGACTAGGTACGGTGGCAAGACAGGAGGTAATTTTATCCCCATTTTACAGATAAGAAAACAGGCTCCAACATATTAGTAGATCAGTTTAACTTTACACAGATTGAAGTCAGGGTTACTCATTGAATTCCTTATTTCATACCTTTCCCATTAACCATTGCCTTTATGAAAGCTCTAAAATACTGTGTTTGGTTCATTATGAATTGTTTTTGAGAAAAAAAAAGTGTTTTATGTTTTAATGATGTGTTCAGTAAGGCATATGATTTAGGTGACTGCAGTGTCAGGAATAATGTAGAAAACTACTTAAATCCAATATTTATATGTAGGTGAAGATTTGTAGAGTTTTGCAGACTGTGACATTTGCAGACCTGTATATTCTGAGATTGTAACTTCTTGTCAAGTTTTTCTCTTATTAGAAGGTGAACGGTGGAGGTTTATAGTATGGGAGGAGAGGACTCCTCTCTTGCAAGAAAAAACCTAGGGCTGGCTTGAGTATCACTATCATTCCTTCAGAGTTCATCTTCCGTCACTGTAATTTTTGTAAAAGGCCAAGCCAGTGCCATTGAACAGTCTTTACAACTTGATACACATTTTTATTGCAGCATGTGTAAAATTTGCTTAGGGATTTCAAAAATACTTTCAATCTACATTGCTTAAGAAATCAATGTTTAGCTTTGTTAACATTTGCTATTTTCAAAATATCCTCACAAATAATAGTGATCTTTTAAAGGCCTAAAACACTAGCTCAACTGATGGACAAAGAGCACATTACATATAAATATAATCTATTATAAAAAGCCATAATACTAAATTGATATAGTCCTTCTTTGACTAGCTTGTGTTCAGCAGGATAGATCAAAACCAGAGAAGAATCATGCCTAAATACAACTACTACTTATACAGTACTGCACACTTTATATGTATTAACTTTAGTCCTTATCACTATCCTGAAATCTTGGTATTTTTTTTCCATTTTTACATGTAGAATCCTGAATTTCAAGGAGGTTAAGTAACTTGGTCAATGGCAAATAGCTAGAAACTGGTGGAGCTAGAATTCAAGCCCAGGTGTATTTGGTATGTAAGTCCATGGGTTTTTTTCCTCAGCACAAATACATGCATAGCAGTACTCAACATTGTCCTAATGAAATAGTTCTTTGAACGTGGCCTGCTGAGGGCCAGGTTGGTATGACAGAGAAGGTAATTTCATGTCACTGATGTCTCACCTTTTATCTTTGCTTGCTCAGACTTTTCAAGTAAAGAGAATGAATCTCAGATAGTTATAAAATAAATGGACCATTATTTCAGCACAGGGGTTACTTTCTCCTGTTCTCCACAGCAAGAGTGAATGATGGTTTCATGGATAATGGTTCCACAGAAGTATGCCCAAGTAACTTATTGACTATAATTAAAATAAAATCTTGGGAATCATGAAATTACAAATTACAGAAAGCATTTTTTAGAATTTGTGAAATTGATTGATCTCTATAGTTAGTCATTAAAAAACAGTGCAGTCTCAGAGGAAGGCAGCTATCATTGCAGAAGTCTTTAAGATGAAAGTGCAAGAAAAGTTATAGAAGCTTCCAAGAATCAAATGATATGACTGAGACAAAGAAATGTACTTTCCCTACGGATAAATGATACCCTTGTGAGGAGTCTTCGAAAGAGAAGGAAATAGTGATAAAGAAGAACTACTGGATAATGATTTTTTTTTCCTATTAAAAAGTAATTTCAAAAGGCTTTTGACCTAACGTATGGTTATCCAAAAAATTTGGCAACTGTGGAGTAGAAAGTAGAGGCTTTCATGGATTAAAAACTAGCTATGAGACAACATAGATGAACCTTGAGGACATTAGACTAAGTGAAATAAGCCAGTGATTAAAAGACAAATATTGCCTGATTCCATTTATATGAGGTAGCTAAAGTAGTCAAATTGATAGACTCAACGAGTGGAATGGGGTTACCAGAAACTAGGGGGAAGGGAAAATGAGGAGGTACTGCTCAATGAGCATAAAATTTCAGTTAAGCAATATGGGTAAGATCCAGAGATCTGATGCACAACATTATATCTATAGTCGACAATCCTGTACTGCACACAAACATAAAAATTTGTTTTAAAAGTAAATCTCATGTGAAGTCTTCTTACCACAATAGGAAGCAAAGAGTTGAAATAACTGGCTAGTGTTCAGCATGAACAAAGACAATTATTGGTCAGGCCAGGAATTAGTTTTTGGATCAGAGGTCTGTATGTTGATGAGCAAACTAGCAAAGCCAGCACAATGTGCAGAGAAATGAAAAATGCTCTAGACAATGTAAAGAGAGATTGTGATGAATTCCAGAAAGACTTAAATCTAGATAACTGGGCAACTGGTTGAGAGATGGGAACACAATGTTATGCTCAAATTGTGATTATAGAGGTTTGATCTTTTAATTTCAAAACAATCAGAAATTAAACAGAATCCTTTATGGAGACATGTTATTTAGGAATTAGTAAATTTAAGAAGAATGTTTTAGTAAGAACATTTAAAAATGTTAAGACATTAAGAAGATGTATGAATAATTTATGAAAACTAATTGATATCAAGAACTTGTTAAATTCTTTTGAGGCCCCATTACACTGAGGTCGTAGATGATTCAAGAAGCAGAAAGAAGTGATCACACATTCTCGGCCTAGAAGGCCCCAGGAGAGACCACTCACTTACTATATAAAAATAACTTCTGGGTAAAATCAGACAGGGCAGGGCAAAGGAGCTTTACTTTTCCAGAAAATAAAAATTTGCAAATCCAGCCCCATTCAGATAATTGACACTGGAGCATCCAATGCTCTTCAATCTATTACTGCCTGGAAGAAATAATTTAAGAGAAAGCACTGCAGGTTAACAAACATGATGTTGCTTGGTTACCCAAAACCATTTGGTGGCGTGCTGAGTTGCTTAGCTTTTTAGAAGAGTACTCTTTGTATCTGCATAGGGAAAAGATGGAGAAGACCACTTGAAACCATTTTTAATTGTAAACTTGCTTCATCCAAACACTGACTTTACTTTTGCAATGCCTAAGCATGTTCAGAGGTCTTTATTGAAATGTAAACTACCAAGATAGTAATAAATGTTGAATTGGATGTATTCTTCTAAATATTAATCTTGGTATGATGGATTTGCTTTGAAGGGGTTTGAACTGTTTTCTTAGGAGGAAAAAGAATTCCATTTTCAGGCTTCCTGGCCCAGGAGTCCTGGGGGCTGCCTGGAGGCAGCAAAGTCCAGGGGGGAAGTACAGAGCTTTGGAGTCAGACAGACTCCTCCAAATCCCACCTCTGCTGCTCTGTGCCTTTGGAAAAAAAATTGAACTGTCTAAGCTTTGATAGTTCATCTCTTCCATACAAGCAATGATTTTTCTGTTACAGATTACTGTGAGGATTGAGTAAGGAAATGCATGTTATATGCTTAGCGCCTAACAAGTTTCCAACAAATGGTAACTTCTTATTTGGAAGTTAGAGAGCTGCGAGTATCTTCTCTTGTATTCACAGTCTCTGAAATACCCTTTTACAATGAGTCACTTAGCTCCGGTAGAGATAAGTGGGCTCCAAAAGTGAAATGGGGAAGTGGGGTGCTAGAAGGGTTGTGGAGTGAAGGTTGTTTCAAACTTGTGAACTCTGTTTTAGAGTTTAGTCTTATTCTTCAATTTAAAAAAAAATAGGAATTGGGCTTATCTTCTCAGATGATGGTAAACTGGGATTCAAAATGTTACCTAGCACTACAGAAAATGTTTTTCTTTCTATTTATTATTTTAGACCAGTTGGCTTCGTATTTATTCTGTTTGGTGGCATATATTTTATGTGCTGAACATTTTGCTAAGAATAGTGACATACTTTATTGTTTAATGCATTAGCAAATTACTGGGAGGGGATGAGATATGGAAATTTTGTAGGCAAATACTATCTTAGTACTATACTTGACAGCTTGAACATTCACCTGTTACTTAAAAAATTCCAGTTATCACTAAACTTGTGCTGAACGCTTCCCAAATTTTGCTGATAAGAGTTTTTAAAGCACATGGCTGTTGCAGTCATCTAATGAAGATTAGATTTGTTCCCAAATCTTAAACTTAGAATTCTCTGCATACATATCTAGACTGTTAAAAAAAATTAAAATTCCAGATCTCTCCTGGAGAGATTTATATTGATCTTAGTTCTTTAAAATTATTATTTCAATAAGCAGTGGGGGTGGGAGCAGGGATTTGCCAGATGGGAACTTGATGATTTTTCAACTAGGTGTAAACACCTGAAACTTACCAAAATAAATATCATTCATATAAGGAAAGGGAAAGGTAAAAAGGAGTAATGAGATGGATAGACTTATGGGTGGGTGTGGCAGTGCAAGCTAATGAGAGAGTGTGAAAATTTTCATTCTGACAATTAAAAGGAATAGGAACTCTAAACATTTTGGCGTTAAGCTTTGTAGATGTAACCATTTGGGTTAGACTAAAGAAATAGGTGATTAGCAGAATTCAGGCCAAATGAAAACAATGAACACTATAAATAAGTGCAGAATCCAAAGGAAAGCTACTTTCAGGATTTTAAATATATGATTCAATATATCATTGTGGTTAAGAGAACTATCCCTGAAATAAAACTGTGTGGGCTCAGATCATAGCTCCATCACTGGCTCCAGGTGTCTAACGCATATAAAGAGCATCATTCAGTACCTGGCACAGAGCAAATGCTCTGTAAAATGTTGTTGATGATGGTGATTGTGATGATCAATACACTATTCCACAGAAAATGCCATTGATGACTCCTACATTGTGTTAATAAAAATAGAGTAATTTGGTACCATTTTCAAATGTGTGATCATCACCAAATCGACAGGATAGAGTAGAATATTGGATAAACTAAGTCAATGGTATTATTTTTAAAGAGTATTACATGAGAAAGGTCAGGTGCTAGAGAACTCAAATTAGTAATCTAATTAAGTGACTAGCAAAAGAGACAGATCATGTTAACAAGAGTCAGATCTGTTATTACAGAGCAATTATTAAAGTGATATATTGCAAGATGCTATATGTATCATTGCTAGGTTTTAAACATTTCATTTTACCCAGGTGTAAAAGTATAGATTAATCAGTTCATTTGATAAATTGAAAGCTCCTTTATTAAAATATTTATATCATTTATATAAAGGGATCAACATTGTTGAGGATCTAAAAAGAATTCTGTGGCATACCGAGCTACATTCCTTTATGAAATTACTTGCACAAGTAGCTCTCATTGGAGCAGTCTCCAAGTGCCACATGACCTAATTTGTGAGCTTAAATAACAGTTTCTGATTTTGACATTTTATTTCCTCAAATCACTATCAAATGAAATGACTTTAATGTGGCACCAAACTATTATTTGATTATATTTTATATTCAAGGAATGTAACTATTTTATGAAATAGCAGAATTTTCATAAGACTAATGAAGACTTGTTTTTTCTCTCCACTTGGTGTTTGGCCTTTACTAAGCCTAGGAAAATCTTAATGGTCTCCCTTACATTGGGGTATTACAGCTATTAATAGATACATAGAAAATTTCACACACTTTTGTATTAGATAGGCAAGGGTTTCATTCTAGGCTCTGTTGATTTCTAACTTTGTGACCTACTAGCACAAGTTACTTTCACCTCTTTAAGCTCTAGTCTCCTGATTTGTAAAATAAGAATCAATAATTACCTCATGATTTCATTATGAAGATTATGATTCTTTCTGTCCAAATAGCTTATCACAGTACTTGGCAGAGATACAAATTCAATAATTTGTCATCATATTATTTTTATTTTCGTTAATCTTTAAAGAATAGCAAGTATTTGGTCAAATTCAGTTAGGTACTACTGATATCCATTCTAAACAAATCTATCTGATACATTGAAGTGTGTGTGTGTGTGTGTGTGTGTGTGTGTGTGTGTGTGAAGTGGTAAGGATTTTTTATAAGTTATTTTCTGCTAGAGAAGAGGGAAAGAAATGGTTTTATACATACACACATTTATGTATGTATCGAGGTTTATTATATGTGTTTGGTATAACTGACAGAGCTTTGAACTTAGAGTCCTGAAGCTCTGGGAAGTTTTTACAAAATTCTTATTTTGAGACTCATCCATTTCAAGATATAGGGTATAGGTTAGTATTTTGAATAAAAGTGTCTTAGGTGACTTTGATATGTCTTATTCTGTCCTAACTTGAGAATCAGTGAAGATGAAAAGCTACATTTGAGGAAATCACAATTTATTGGGGAAATACACATGGATCATGTAAAAAATTATTATAATACATCATGGCAAGTGTTACAATATACACATAAGCTAATTGTTATGGGTGCACAGAGGAGGCTCTGCTTGCTTTTGTTTTTGAGGGAAGAATAGGAGGTTACCAGGAGAAGAACAAAAAGGTATTCAAAGTCAAAGGAACCACACCGATCAAGGCCTAAAAATAATGAGGGTTTGCCAATAGAAAGAACGTGGGCTGCTTAAGTGACCTATTGGGTGTAGATCAAGGCTGTGATTTATTTGGAACGTATAAGATGAATTTATAAGCAAAGATTGAGGATAAATTTTTCCTTTCATGACTAATTTAAAATACATTTAGAAGAAAACATAATGTTTTTGTGGAGGAGAGCACTGCGTATTTATTATGATTGTATTATTTTTAAATAGATTACCACTAAAGGCCAAAGGTTCTGTACTCAGCAGGAAAAACAATCAGTAAAAGCAGTAATAGTGTCTCGATATGTACTTCTTTTTTCAAAGTTAATCATTTGTTTAATTAACTCAGAATTAAGCCAGAGATGCTATTGTATAGAAATAATAGGTGAACATGATTCTCTTCGGCAGTGTAAGAATTGTGTGACATCTTCTTAAACTTCTTGATAATATCTGGCCTTTGTAACTTTAAAGACTATGTCATGTTCTACCTTTATTTGTATTAAGTATTTTCTATTACAATTATTGATTCTTTATATAATTATATCTTCATTTTACAAATGAAGGAATTGAGGCTTAGGTTAAGAAATTCACTAAGGTCCCATACCTAGAAAGTGGTAGAGCCATGACTTATACTCAAGATTCTGCATTCTAAAAAGATAACTCTTGAGATGTTATGAGGGATTAGATTGGAAAGACAAAGAATTCAAGGCAGAAAGGCAGATAGTTGTAGAGGCTATTGAAGTTGTCAGGAAAGAGAAGAGGACAGAGGAAATAGGGACACGTGACAAGGGACATGTAACATGGAATCAACAGCATGTGATGACTTAGTGTGGAGAAGGAATGATGTATTGAAGGTGATTTCTGAGGTCTGTTTTTTTTTTTTTAATTACTGTTTTAAAATAGATTTCCCTACAGTAGAGAACAAAAAGGAAGAATGCAGTTAGGTGAAATAATGATTCGTGTTTAGCGGTAAGTTTAGCAAACCAGGACATTGTTGGCACTTCAGCTCTGGAGCTCAAATAAAAGATCCAAATGGATCTATTGATGATAGATTTATTGATGATTTGGACTTACTCTTCTGGTGTCCCCCTCGAGTGCCTGATGTTTGCTTTGGTCTCTCACATCAGCTATCATACACAGTAATGAGTTTTTCTTTTCTTTTTGGTACCTTGTCAGAGAAGTAAAAGTATGTTCATAATTTCTGTAATGTGCCATTGTTGCTGTAATGCGTGGTCCTTCAATGTAGTCTTGGCCAAATAGCCAAAAGGTAAAAATCAGAATGAGCCTTTCCTGCTTCCATATTTTATCCATATTGTTGCATTTGTTCTGTGTTGTTGATTATCAAGAATTAAATCTAAACCTACCACTCCCTGGACTCATTCTGCCAACCACTGCTTACTAGGCTATAAGGTGTGCTAGAGATTCACCTGGGTTCCGCCTGATACTTCTCTTCTGATAGCCAAATTTTGAATTCTTGTGATATCAGCTATGATATCAGAGCTGGATACGGCACACTAATTACCTTTCACTCTGATGTCCTCTGCAGAAACTGCCTCTTTGGGAACCAGGACCTGTGAAGATGATTTTACAGAGCAGCAGTTGAGAGCACCCTCAGGTAATTGTTTCTATTACTTCTCGAAATCTTGCCTTGTCCTAAATGAGTTGCATTTGTTACTCTCATAATTTGTGTCATAAACATTCTCTGTAACTGCCCTAATTAGATCTGGTCAGATCCCTTAAACAAATCAGTGAAAAGCAAAATCAAATGTATCCAATATTTGGAAATATGTATAGTGACTTTATTGTTTAGAGCAGTTGTAGGTTCACAGCAAAACTGAGAGAAAGGTACAGATTTCCCAAATACCCCCTGTCCCCTGCCTCATTATTACCATCCCCCACCAGAGTGATTCATTTGGTCAATGATGAACCTGTATTCACACAACAGTATCATCCGAAGACCATAGTTTATATTAGGGGTCACCGTTGGTATTATACATTTTATGGGTTTGGACAAAAGTATAATGACACATACCCACCATTACATTAACAATATCGTACAGAATAATTTCACAGCCCTAAAAATCTGTGCTCTGCCATTTCATTGCTTCCTCCCCTTGGCCCTTGGCAACCACTGATCCTTTACTGTCTTCACAGTTTTGACTTTTCCAGAATGTCATATAGTTGGAATTATACAACATTTAGCCTTTTTAGATTGGCTTCTTTCACTTAACAATATGCATTTAAGTTTTCTCCTTGTCTTTTCATGGCTTGATAGCTCATTTCTTTTTAGTGCTGAATAATATTCTATTGTCTCGATATATCAAAGTTTATTTACCCATGCACATACTGAAGGACATCTTGGTTGCTTCCAAGTTTTGGCAAACATGAATAAAACTAATATAAGCATCTGTGTCCAGGTTTTTGTGTGGATATCAGTTTTCAGTTCCTTTGGTTAAATACCAAGGAGTGCAATTGCTAGATCATATGGTAAGAGTATGTTTAGTTTTGTAAGAAAGCGCCAAAGTGTCTTCCAAAGTAGCTATACTATTTCCCACTAGCAATTCCCACTAGCAATGAATGAGAGTTCCTGTTGCTCCATATCCTTGCCAGCATTTGGTGTTGTCAGTTCTAGATTTTGGCCATTCTAATAGATGTGTAGTTGTGTCTCATTGTTGTTTTTATTTGCATTTCCCTGATGACATATGATATGGAATATCTTTTCATATTTATCATCCATGTATCTTCTTTGGTGAAGTGTCTGCTAAGGTCTTTGGCTCATTTATTGATTGGATGGATTGTTTGCTTATTATTGGTTCATATGAGTTCTTTTTCTATTTTGAATGACAGTCCTTTATCAGATATGTCTTTTGCAAATATTTTCTTGTCTTATCATTTTCTGGCAGTGTCTTTCACAGAGCAAAACTTTAATTTTAATAAAGTTGAGCTATCAATTCTTTCTTTCATGGATTGTGCATTTGGTGTGGTATCTAAAAAGTCATTGTCAAACCCAAGGTCTTCTAGATTTTCTCTTATGTTACCTTCTAGGAGTTTCATAGTTTTACATTTTGCATTTAGATCTGTGATCCATTTTGAGTTAATTTTTCTGAAGTATGTGAGGTCTATATCTAGATTTATTTTTCACATGTGGATATCTCTAGCTTCTTAAAGGACAAGTAACTTCTGCTTGATTATTTCTCAATTCTATATTTATATACTACTATGCTTCATCTAAATGATCAGTTTTTGGCAAAGTGTATATTAATAAGATGAATATTATTTTTCCCAAGTCAAACAACCTGGTTGGTGGAGTTATATTTGGTAATTAATCAATTCATTGGATTTTGTGTAGCCAAGTCAACATTTTCACTAGTCACTGTGCTTTGCATCTGTATGTATGTTAAAAAGAGGCAGTAAACACCTTCTTAGCTGCATTATATTCAGGTAATTTAAAAGGAAATTCACCCATGTACTATAACACACCTCATTTATTTCTGCTGTATGACATCAGTTGCCAGATTTATATAATTGGGAAAATAATGTTATTAACAATGGGAATAATGATAATAGGAATAATAAATGATTATAAAAGTCATTTGCATTCATGATGGTATATTGAAATACTTCAAAAAAATTTTGCAAGTGAAAACATCCATCCCTCCAATATTAAGTCAGGATGTCACTCTTAAAACATTTCAGCTTCAAAGTTTACTTTCACCTATGCATGTTTCATGAATAATTTTTATTTTATATGTTATTTTACTCTAGAAAACTAGGATAAAATAGAATAAACCCAATCTCCTTTGCATATCTCAAACCAATTGAAGATTTCACTAATGACTTGATTGGAAGAAATATGGCAAAAATCAAGATTTATGACAAAGATATCAAGCTAAAAAGAGACCACTCCCTGTGGTCAATACATTTCTGTATTGTTTTGTAAACAACGACAACAAAATCTACATCTTCACTTCAATCTTTCCAAGAAGATTTAGATGTAGCTATTCCCATGCCTCTGGATGCTTTCCTCTAGATGTTCTATAAGAGAGTCAAATATAAGTTCCAAATTGAACTCTCTTTTCTACAAAACCATTTCTTCCCTTTTCTCCATCTTGATTGATAACATCACACCATAGACCTAGTTGCCCAAATAATAAAACTAGAAATCATTCAGTTTTATTCAAAATATTAGTGAGCAACTTCTATGTTCCAGGGACTGCTGGGCATCTGTTACAAATAAGACAGATTACGTCCCTCATTTTATACAATATTTCTAAACAAATCAATAAACAAGGTATTTTCAGATTGCAGTAAGTGTGATAAGGGAAGTAAAAGAGTTGATATGCTAGAGCAGGTGTTCTCAAAGTATGGTCCATCCCCTTTCAAGCAGCATCAGCACAACCCAGGAACTTGTAAGAATGCAAATTCTTGGGCCCCGCCCCAGACCTACTGAATCAGAAACACTGGGTGTGGGAGCCAGCAAGCCCCTCCAGGTGGTAGTGATTCTTGCTGAAGTCTGTGTGACAGGTGATGAGCTACTTCAGAAGCAGTGGTCAGAGATGGTCTCTGTGGAAAAGACAGGTGAGTTGAGTCCTGAATGATGAAAAGGGGCCAATTATGCAGAATCTGGGGAAATGTATTCCCAACAGAGGTGGGAAGAATTTAATAACATTCCAGGAAAAGAAAGAAGGCTAACATGGACAAAGATTAGTGAGTAAGGGGGAGAGTAGCGTAGGATGCAGTCAGTCAGAAAAGGGGGTGAGGGCCTAATCATTTCAGCTCTAGTAAAGAGTTGATTTGTTATTCTAAGTGAAACAGTAAGCTTTGACAGGGTTTGAGCAGGAGAATGGCTTTATTTTATTTAATTGTGCAGAATACATTATAGGAAAGCAAGAGTAAGTTTTACCTAGTTATGAGACCATTTCACGAATACAAGCAAGAGATTAAGGGTACTGGCAGTGGAAATATAAAGCAGTGGATGGATTCAGAATACATTCAATATTTTGAAAGTAGAAATAGTAGGACTTGCTGATGGATAGCTTGCATATGAGCAGGTAATGGAAGAGTCAAGGATGGCTCTTGTTTGTGTTGGTTGGTATAACCATTAACCAAAACATTGAAGATGAGGGAAAAACAAAAACAAAGTGTTTCAAGGGGGAATCAAGAGCTTTGATTTGGGCATGCTGAGTTTGATATGCCTTTTAGACATCTAAGTGGAGTTACAAAATTTAAATCCATGAGTCTGGATGAAATCATGTAGGGTGATAATGTAGACAGAGAAGAAGACTCAGTCCTAATGCTGGAAACACTCCAATATTTAGATGTTTTAATGGAGGAGGACCCAGCAAAGAAGAATAAAAGGGAACTCTCAGAGAGATAGGGTAAAAACCACAATAGTCTGATACAATGAAATCTAAGAGAGATACATGTTTCCAGAAGAAGGAAGTAGGAACATCTGTTGAGAAAAGGAAGCAAGATGTACACAGAGAAGTGACTATTGAACTTCACAGCATGGAAGTCATTGGTGACTTTGAGAAGAGCAATTAGTATGAATAGAAACCATCCTAGAGAGGGTTGAATAATAAATGCGATCTAGTAAAGAAAGAAAATGCAAAAAATAAAAATAAAAACAAAACTCCAAACCAGACTACCAAAACCAAAACAAATACCCCTTTTAAATAGAGGAATGAGATGGCATCTAGACTCTTCCTTTTCTTCCTCCAGTTTTGCTTCCTAAATTCAATGCACTGTTCCAACTAACATGTATTGCCTATGTGCTATGTTCCAGGCACTGTTCCACGTGTTTCTAGCACAGAGATAAATAAAATAATCACTATTTTCAGAAAACATTTACCTATTAGGGCAAGTAGGCAATACACAGATAATTTCCACATACAATGGTAAGTTGTTTAACATTGATATGCAGGAAAAAGAAAACATATCCAGAAACACAAATCCTAGTTCAAAGTTCACAGAAGATGTTTTGGAGAAAGAAACAATTACTAGTACTAGTAATACAGCTATCATTTTTTAATATTTATTTTGTATTAGGCTCTGTGCTAAGTTTGATGTTTTATTTCATTATAAACCTTTAAAGTAGGTATTACTAACTCCATTTTTACAGATGTTGAAACTAGTATTTCCCAAGTTGGGCTTAAAGAAAAGTGGGAATTATATAGTGAAGAAAAGTTGTTCTACATAAGATAAGGAAATGTAATAATGTGTATAGGGAGGGAGAGGGCACTACAAACAGTTGGGTGTTTCTTGAACAGTGGCCACAAAACATGACCTGGACCAGGAACATGAGCTTTACCTGGAAACTTGTTGGAGATGCAAATTCTCAGGCCTCACTCTAGACCTATGAAATTAGAATCTCTAGAGATAGAATCCAGCAATCTGTGTTTTAACAAGTTTTCCAGATGATTCTGAGAACCTAAAGTTTGAAAAGACTATTTTTGAACATTAAGTGCTAGGCAGGAAGTAAAGAAGGATGAGACTGGAGTGGTAGAAAGGGACCAGGTATCTTGGAGGTTTGCTTGCTGTGTACAGAAGATTGAACTTTTTCTTCGTAAGCGAAGAAAAAAATCACTGAAAGATTTTAAGTAGGGAAGTCAGATTTAACTAGATCATATGGCAGAGTGGGGAGTGACTGGACAAGGAGAGCATGGAGAAGTCAAGGAAAGAATTCATATAAGCTCAGTGTCTTCTATAGAGATGCTCAATCTATAAAACTAAAGATGTTTGCATTACTATACTCTCTTTCCTCTTTACATGATCACTCCATGAGTTTAAAAAGTATGCATTGCTTACTTAGAAGGCTTAGAATAGAGGGTTCTCAAACCCAATTGTATATTAAAACAATGGGAATTGAGCACAATTTGCAGTTACTTAGATCAGAGGGATACCACTGAAGTATTCATTGATTGTAGATTTGCTTAGAAATTCTATTATTTTTGTAGGGTAAATAATAGTGGTTTTCCAATCATTTGTTATTGGATGAAATGAAATCAAATAAAAATATTCTAAGCTTGCCATTCAAAAAGTTTTCTTTTAAATATAGTTGATGTGTATATATAGAATAACTTATAAGATTGTCATTTTAGGCATGTTAAAAATGCTGAGGAAAGTTAATTGTACCATACTTTTGTATTATAAGGCTAAAGTATTTTGTCTTCTTCTATTGTTTTGAAACATCAAAAAATAAAAATGTATTATCATTTGTCTGAAAATTGGGAAGTTCTAATGGACCCTAATGCACATTTTAAGCTTAAGTATATATGTATCATAAAAATTAATATACAAATTGATACCCTTTTCTAGATTTCAAATGAATAATTTAAAATGCATATGGTATATACATTTGCTATATGCATATATGAGTATACATAGGCTGAATACAACAGTATTATGAAATGCTTTAATATTTTCATTTTTATTGCATATATTAGTGAAAGATTTATTGATGAACATGAAAACCACTTTAATATCTTTGTTTTGGAATTTTATATATTTCCAGCAGTTCTAAAGTTCTCCTTAATATATTTAATGTTATATATATATTTAATGTGATATATATTTTTTCCTGTAAAGCATCTTATATTTTATGGTATTTTACAATTGGGGAACTATGGTACTTGAAAATTAGAATGTAGCCACTCCCTCCTGTAACCCCAAAACCTAACCTACAGTTTTTCTAGAGAAAGTGCTTTCTCTCATTCATACTCTCGACTCTAAAGTCTATTTATATAATGAATGTGAAATTTATTTCTAAAACTCTCTTTGAGAATAAAAGTGACCTTTTATTCTGACTTATATGAAACTTTATGGTGTGTGTAAGTTACCTTTTGATTATTTTTTGCATGATTAAAAATTTGCAAAGTCCTTATGGCTCCAAAGAGCCTACCTGTAATAAACAGCTTTCGCCTTCTAAACCACAAAACAGGTCTGAATTGCTTGAGCATTAGAGCTAATTGCTTGCCTACTTCAAAGGAAGAACTCAAAAAGGGAGAGGGGGAAGAAAAAAAGTCGCAGAAGCAGGGCATTGCAGGCGAATCCACCTCTAAAGGTTATGAGTTGCGGCTTGGAGGAGCCCAGCAAAGTTATGGCCTCAGAACTGCTGTTTGCGATTAAGTTGATGGCGAGAGTCTATCCCACAATCTTTCCCTGCTGCTGACACAGAGTCTTTGTTCACATTCAGATTTCTCAAACTGTTGCCAGGGTCAGGCTGAGGTCAGACACCACAGTGATGTATAGAAGAACATGTCTGGGAATTTCTCTCACACTTAAAACACATACCAGAAAATGAAGAAGAGGACCCTGCAAAATCTGTCTGATGAGACCCAGATTATACTGTAGCCTTTATTTTAGTGCCTTCATAATTTTCTTCTTCTTCTCCTGACACACAATGTTTTATTAATGTGAGTTGCGATAGCCCTTACAATTTTATGTCCCCTCAAGATAAGGACACTCAGTAGCACTCTGACACTTCATTTTCCAGCCCTGGGGGAAAGGTCCAGTAAATCTACTCAAAGAAGTCTTGCATCCCTTCCCCAGGATGAGTTGAAAAGTAATTGCCATGGGCTGGCGTAGGTCACGGGCTTGACACTGGATGTCACGTCACGTGTGTGGACTTCGGAGGGACACGGCCCAATCCAGTCATGATCTCAGCCTTCCAGCCTCCCAAAGCCAGCTTGACCACCACTGCACCCACCAGCCTGGCCCCTGCCGGGAGGAAGGAGCCTGGTTTGCTCAGTAATTATCATTGATGGGTGAAAGCAGGCTAGAACCAGAAGTGTTGATTCTCTCTCTTTTTAAAGTAAAATTTCCATGTGTAGTTGCCTGAAAGGAAAGCTTCCCCCAAACTCTCAGCTGACTGACCACCTAAACAAGGGTCTCCTATCTGCTTTTGTACAAAGGCAGAGTGTAGAAATGGAATAAAATGGATTTATATGGTGCCTTTGAGGACTCACAGATGAAACACACTCTTATTTTGAATGTATAAATGTCCTTGTTTTCCCTTTAGCTTTTTGGAATTTCCTGTTGAGCCCAGAACTGTCCCCCTCTGTTGTCTTCCTGCTCCTACAGTTGCAGAGCATGGCTGGCAAGTGAGGCACTAAATAGAATATTTTTTTTGTGTGCTCAGCTGCTACATATGACAGTGGATATTTCATACTGCTGTCAGAACGTTATTAATAAAACATGGGGTGTGGAGAGGGCCACGATTTCCCCTTTCAATCACTATAGCATTTGCAATGAAAATTTTATTCAGTGTGTAATTTTCAGTTAATGCTTGACACTTAAAATGTCCATAGCAGCGTTTTGTATGGTTATTGAAGGGTTAATTGTATCATGTTCTCTGCATAAAAGCTCTGCTTATCAAAAGCAAATAGAAGAGTGTATGCAAATGTGTGTTGATGACCTTTTGCCTTTCCAGGGTTAATTTATATGGTCATTAAAGATTTTATGAAATTGAGCAGCCTGGTGCTTCAAATCCCATTTTACCTTCTTTTCCTAATTTATGTAATTCCTACCTGAACAGGGGAGTATGATTTTTATTTTTTGTGCTGCAATGAAAACAGCATGCCATGCTGTGGGGAGTTGCGAGCCTGGTTATCTGGCATTACTCAGATTGCTAAAAATTCATTAAAATGTGACATCAACACAGTGAGAGACAAATGATCACAGGATGAAAGAGAACAGTGGGCCTTTCACGGATTAGTGTTACACAGCCCCAGCATAGAGGCTAACTGCATAAACAGATTAATCCAACAGCAGTGGCATAGCTAAGATTTACAGAATAATTAAATAGGGTTGAGTTACTATAAGGATTTCCATGTAATCTAGCCGGTGTGAACCCGTGAATGAGGTGTGGGGTGATGGGGTTGTCATAGAAGAAGTATACCTTGTTATGTCCTATGCCCTGTATAGCTCCCCCTACAGAAAAAAAAAAATCTCCAACATAACCAAAGTTACTCTAACAAAATTCCAAAGTTACTCTAACAAAGAATTCCTCTGGGATCTGGAATCTAAAGGCAGGAGTAACACCTGTCTTATATTTAACCCGTTGTTATCACATTATTTCACTAAGAATTTTTTCTAAGAATCTCATTTATTCTGACACTTATCCAAGTCCACTGAACAGTGGGTTCCTGTCATTACAAGGTTCTACCATTGAAATCACAGAATTGCCTTAAACCCAATTTTTAAAGCCTTTATCAGCTTAAACTGTGCTAAAAATGATCTATTTTAATTTAGTACAGACACAGGCTCTCAATGGATACAAAAGAAATTGCTTTAGATAAAAATTTGTATGGCTACAGTCGGCATGCTCTAAGGTAGACTTTTGCATGAACTTACATTCTCTTGCGGGTATGCATATCTGCAGACGTTCATAAATAAAGTTTCAAGTGGTCACTTAGTTTATTTCAATGTGTGCTTTTTTTTGGTGGGGGGGGTGGGTTCAATTCTATTGACTGGTATGCTTTCTTAACAGAAGAACAAAGTGAGGAAGCAGAAGGAGCTACTAAGCCTACAGCAGTGGCTGAGGATGATGAGAAAGACACAAGTGAGAGAGACAATAGTGAGGGCAAAATCGCTAATAAAGACTCTGGTAAGATGCTAGAATCCTTCACCTTTCATTTCCCTACACCCATTCCCTGCAATCAACCCTTCCTTTAACCCCCCCACCCCCTGCAAAGCTTATTAAAAGCTTTTATTCATTTTAAACTGTCTGAACATTCCCACTACTATTCATTGCATGTGCATTTTGCATGTGATTTCTATCAGTAGCCTCCCATTGACCTATTTTTAATCATAACCATCTGACAGAATAGATGTGGATAAGTTGAAGAATATTACAGGACGACCAGTGAGATTATTTTTTAATCAAATCAGTTTGTGTGCTTGTAATTTTTTAAGCGTCTTTCATTAATCTTAGCTATACTTGTGATTCCTCTGATGGCATATTAATTTTTCATAAGCACAGGATTAGATATCACTCGAATTTTGTCATTCAGTCACATGCATTCCCTCCCCCCTAAACCACGTAACCCTAAAAATAAATGCTGTTTTTTCTTGCTTTTTTTTTTTTTACAACTTACACTCAGGAATTTGCCCTTTTTCAGGGCATCTATTTGAGGCATTTCAAACAAAATCCAGTGAAAAAGTTTACAGATGATTCAGCCTAAGAAAGAGGAAATATCATTGAAAAGGGATTAGGTGCTGGGTAATTTTGATCTTCTAGAATAGACAAATCCCAGTAATGAAAGCTACTGTCTTTGAAAACAAACCTTCGTGTCATGACATTTACTTGTGCACAAACAAACCCTAGGCCAGCATCTGGTGTGGATACCTAAGGCTTTTTCTGTGTTTGATTTGGCAAATATATGACTTCATCCATGCTTTGTATGTATGAGATGGAAATCTATGGTCGCAATGAATATTACATTGGCTACTTTTGCTGCACGCTATACCTAGTTTTATTATGTTGGACTCATTGAAGCAGAAGAAGTGCTGAAACGGGTTCAAGCCTATTAGTTTCAGGTAGTCATCTATCTTTTCCTTGAATTTCAGTGACAGCCGCATATAAAGAAGCTTGTATTCACTATGAAGACATTGGGTTGTGCAAAAAATATCATTTTTACATACAAGTTTATTTAAACTTGAATCATCTCATATTTGTAAATCAGTCTTTGCATATCTAAGTTTTGCCTCCCCTTCAAAAATTATCTGAAGGTCCTCTCTGCTCCTCTCCCCAAATTGTTCAATGATAAATTTCTTTCAGGAGTCCAGTGAGAAAAGTGCCATTGAAATTTGCTTCTGGGATATAGTGTCTAACATATGATTCTAATTTGATTTTAACAAAGAGGAGCTAAGGTTGGTATTGAGCCTAAAGCAATGTAAAAAGATGTCATAGCTGTATATTAGTAAACTGTCTCCTGGGGTTACTGACAAGGAATTTGAAGTACCTAGTGATCAGTTAATGTGAAGGGCAGTACCATCTAAACTTTATTTGGAAAAGACTGGAAATAGCAAAGTGGTCAGTTTATTCACTCTTTTCGATGGACCTCATCAAGACTAGCCGCTTGACTGGTTCAGCGAGGGCAGGATTTTGTCTGTATTCAGTGGCATCTTTCACACAGTACTAAAACAGATTGCAGAGTATATCCTTCTCATTCTCCAGATGAATGAATAACACACAAATATTACATTAGTGTTCATTGAGTGTCCATGTAATACTTAGGTATATGACATTATGCTAGGTTTTCAATATCTAATATTTAGTACCTGGTAAAGGATGGATTCTGGGAATCCCTTGAAAATGGATCTAATCTTAGCACTGAGGAAAGAGTCTTGCTTGGAACATATCACAGATGCGGGGGCTCTATCTCCTCTAGCAGCGCCATTTACTGCTCTGCATAAGTAATGGACTCAATCACTCCCTAATGGCCTGATGAGTTATTGTCCTTCCTTTGGCGCCTAATTGTACTAGCCAGACAAGACTGGGTGTATGAGAGGATACAGACCATTGTATAATGGTAGTTATTTAAAACAAATTTTATCCCTGTAGAAATGCCTCCGCAGGAATATCTATAGGGATGAAAATGGGGTTTAAGCAAGAACGAACTGAAAGCAATCGCTGAGATGCAAATATTTAGCTTTGAAACCTCCCAGCCTTCAAGACTGTTCTTGTGATTGACAACGAACATGAACTTTGAACAAAGTTTTCTGCTTTCTAAATTGAATCTTATTTGGTTAAAAATATTATGACTTGAATATTTTTCTTTGTAAATATTTCTAATTATTAACCACTTATGTAAATATATACATAAAATATATAGTTTTTTCCTTACATCAGTCATAAATGTAAAAAAGAATGCTAGCAAACTTGCAAATGAATTGCTATCTTAATATATTAGATGGGAAAATAGTTTGACCCCACTTTAACTAGCATTTTTTAGACATGAAAGAATTAACACACGTTAGGAAGACTACGTTTGTGTAAGCTGTTGTGCTATGTTGCTGACTTTAATCGGTAGGACTAGAGCTTTCAAAATGAGACTTGGCAATGTGCTTGTTATATTTGTTGAATATTCATTCATAATAGAAAAGCCTTCTAATGCCTCATTTATATTGTCATTTAAATCTAGTGCCACTTTAGATTAATTATAATCCAAATTATAGCTCTGTGTGGTACAAGAATTAATATAGAGTTTATCCAGATTAATACATTTGCATTGAAAATGTAATATGTCTCTGCCATGGCTAAGGGGACCACTTTTTAATAAGGGAGTAAACACGAGGAAAGATGGAAATTAACCTTCATTATTGCAATTAAAATTATCCTTTCATTCTAGTCTCATTAAAAAGAATACTGTACCAGTAATTATAATTTAGAATTACTTGGAGTTTAATAGCATCTTCTGTTATGTTCAAGGTTTATAGTATTCAAACTTTACCAAATACACTGACTCATAAATAATAACTCAGTATTTTGTTTTATTGTTTTTTCAAGATTTGCTTTGAGTACATGTGTGTTATTGGATTTTTCTCACTTGTTATGAGTATAAACCATTTTACAACCTTCTGTATTTGAGGGATTGAAAATTATTAAGTAGGCGGCATCTGAATTGAAATGAATTATGCCATTTTTATATTAGCAATCTCATGCAAGTTAAATAATCCCATAACTGACAGATAATCATTGACTCATCTATTTGGCAGTGCTTATTTGTAATTATTCATTTTTTTTAGTTAAAATACATTAAAATGGCATTGTTCTTTGAGAATATTGTGGTGTCCTTAATAAAACAAAATGAATTATAATCCCATTTCAAAATTTTTTCTGGTCTAGGGTAACAAACAGGGTTGATTTCAAATACAGTTGCAGACATAAACTATGAGCAATCGCAAAACTTAATCAAAACCTTCCTAAAATTAATTGGCCCTTATTTTATAGAAGACATTTCCAGGATAACACAATTCAGAAAAAAGACCCCAGAGGTGATTTCCTGTAATTTACCATGGATCCTGTAATATTAAACCTGAGATAGTACCTTTTTGAATATAAAAGGCGTAACACATAGAATGTAAGTTCCATCATCTTTACAAATAATTCTGACGACCACCGTCATCTTCAATAGTCTGTTTTTGTCATATGTTACCACATCTCAGCATTCTCTGCTTCCTCTTACTGTCAGTGACATGCATTTCTAGGGTGCCTAGCTAAAGCTAGGTAGCCTACCCTTTATTTATAACTTCTTTTTAATTTAAAATGAAATGGACTTCAAGAGATTCCTAGCTTATATTAAGATTATGTTTTAATTAACTAAATTAGCTCAAAAATGTGGAAGTTGACGCACATATACAGGATTGAATACTATAGCCAACACTTATTGCAATGGCCATGTGATTAGTGATCCTAAAAATTAGCTCTTACTTTCTTGATGAAACACGGAACATAACTAAATTCAAAAGCAATGATATTTTTGATGAATATTAATAAGCACAAAATAAAAACAATACATTCTTAATGGTACTAATTATGCCAAATATGCATACCAATGTATAGGCTTAGTAAAATGTTTTAAACCTTGAAATCAATACTTTTTTTGATCCTTTATATCAATACTAGAATAAAATACATTTATACATGCTTATGAAAATAAGTCCATAGCTATACATTTAATAGATTTAGAAGTTTCTGGAAGGTTTAGTCTATTTCTGATGATCAGATGGGTCTGCAAGCAACAGTCATGGAAATTGTCTTTAATTTGTGTGTGACAGTCTTTGATAGCATAGGGAAGTGGATCAACTTATTATTTGATCATGTTCAATTCTACCATGTATACAAAAGAATGATAAGGGGATACGACATAGTATTATTCTCGTAAGGAAATATATTCTTACTTATTAATGGGTGAACTTTTAAAGAAAAATCTCACAGGAGAAGGCAATTGATAGACATTTGCTGATTTTATATAACAATCATTTTATATAACTTAGTCTGACACTTTAAGCAACATATTTTATTTTCAAATACTACATATATTATTTTCTTAAATGTTTGTTTTTAACACTTTTAAAATAATAGCACAAAGTATACTCTGCTTTGAGAAAGAAAAATATATATTTTTTGATTCCATAATTAATTATAAGATAAACACTCCTGACATATCTTTGGATATCAAATACTTGGATAATTTTTAAATCAATGTAACGAAACTTTTCGGCCTATCTTAAGTTTATTCAAGTACAAATCTGATAAATTAGATTTTTCAAATACCTAAAAAGAATCTAAATTTTTCCAAGGTGGATATATATATAGAGGACAAATGTACCAATTCAAATAAAGTCTAGTGTATATAAATCTAGAAATTAGTACCAGTGTAATCTGTTGAAAATTTTGCACTAATTCTGTATCTACCTACCACAAACCCCAAGGGAATATATAATAATTATTACCATTATGTCATTTAAATTCTATTTTAATTTTGGTCTCTATGGAATCGCTTTTTTAAATTTTTTTTCTAAATTCAAAATTTCTGAAATTATTTATATGGTATAAAATATTAATCTCTATCCAGGGTATAAATAGAATGTATTTTTTTTTGTTTATTTTTACTTTGTTTTCCATAACATCCTTGACCTTATTTCTAAATTAAAAATGGGTTATTTTTCAATAAGGTGCAATTTGTTCATTTATATGAAACGTATGTGGATTGAAAAAAAACAAGATAAATCTTCATGCACAGCATACAATCAGATTACGCCTGGACTATATATTTACGTGGGATCTGATAGCAATCAATGGTTTAGCTTCATTGCATTTCAAGATGTATTTGCACCCAGTTGTCCAGTGATAGTGTCCTCACCCTGGAAATAATTTAGTTGCAAATTGACTGGAAGATGGTGAAAATTGAAAGTTAAAATTAGAAATACTCATAATAAACAGCAGAAAAAAGGTCAGATGATGCCGCGCTATGATGAGATTGGAATGGCTGGTAAATGAGGTTTTGTGTTTGTCGTGAGATGTATGTGACATGCCTACCCAATGTCGCTGTAATATCCAGCCTCACGGAGGAGATTATCGGGCAAATTGATGGTGGAAAGAATTTTCTGTTAGACTGGGAAATTAGAATTGCACTCTTTTCTTTGATGTGTATGAGGCTCCCACACATTACATTGCTCATCTAGGCAAAATTTTAAATCGTCTTTAACACCAGATATTTGGATTAACCTCATAAAACAATTGTCTTCTTGAGATTTGTACTATCATGTTCTATGGACAGCCAACTGCTGAAACAGCTACAGCAAAGAGTAAATCACTAATAGCAGCAGCAGATATGTTGTATATGATTAATTTTATAATTTTTTCAATTTTTATATCCATTCCTGATATAAAAATATTATTGGAGTTTCTGAATTATAACCAGTCAGCTTTTCTCAGAATTTTCAAATCTTTTCAGTGCCTAAGAATTTTAGAAAAGAGATAGGTAATTCAACATTAGTAGAAATAATGATTTTTTTAAATTAGTGTTTGTGAATGGGAGTAGATTTGCTTTAACGTGATAAAGGCATTCTGAGACACCAGAGAGCACATGTTATTGATGAATCTTTCAAGGCCACCTAAGGTTATCTAAACACAAGGCAGGAGTACATTTTAAAATATATTTATGAAGTCCACTTAGTTGGTGGACAAAAAGAAGTATGCTTTTTGCCTTTTGAGATTAGCATCATTTGCAAGTGCTTGTCTGGTTCTTTCTATGATTCAGTGGCTTTAACATCATAACTTTTTGAAAAACATAATTTTTCTAATTTTGACATTATAAATGTTTTTAAATCGAGCTTTTCTATTTTGGGGGGAATCAGGGATAATCACACCAGAGAAGGAGCTAAAAATCAGTGCGGCAGGGGGGACCCAGCCACTCCTGCTGGCAAAAGAAGAAGATGTTGCAACAAAAAGGTCAAAACCTACAGAGGACAATAAATTCTGTCATGAACAGGTAAATATGTTTTTTTTTCCCTTCGTTGCATAAATCTTTTTTTAAAAAAATTGCTCCTGATAGTTTTAAAGCCCCAAATGATTCCATGCCAATGAATGCATGTAGATATTACAATTGGCAATATAATTAACTCTTGGTATTACTTCTAATATTCAGACGTCATAAAAATGTATTAACTATGTTGAAATAGCTAGAAGAGAAGATTTGGAATGCTCCCAACACAGGAAATGATAAATGTTTGAGGTGATGGATATCCCAATTACTCAGATTTGATCACTACACATTATATGCATATATCAAAATATCACATGTACCCCATAAATATGTACAACTAGTATGTATCAGTAAAAAATACATTAACTAATAGTGGCCATGTTTATTCCATGTTTTCCAGTTCTATCAGTGTCCTTATTGTAACTACAATAGTAGGGACCAAAGTCGTATCCAGATGCACGTCCTGTCACAGCACTCGGTGCAGCCCGTCATCTGCTGTCCTCTCTGCCAGGACGTCCTCAGCAACAAAATGCACCTCCAGCTGCATCTGACGCATTTGCACAGTGTGTCTCCGGATTGTGTGGAGAAGCTGCTTATGACAGTAAGGATACCAAATTTTGATGCGCCTGTGACAGAATCTGTGTAAGGGCATCAGTACAAAACCTGGAACTACTGGTTGAAAGAAATTTATTTCTTCTGAGCTACTTAAGGCTCTATAATGGGCTGTGTTATAGTTATCGTAGGCAAGGCCCATTTGTGGCCTCTTTTGCTTGGCAAAAAAATATGATACAGGTCCTAGCAGAGTTAATAACATATTTTTCAGTCTTCATCTTGTATCTATAATGTTAATCAAAAGACTCATGTAAGCACCTTGAGTTTCAAACTTTCTTGGTTATCATTATCAAAAATTAAACCTACAGAACGCTTCAAACCATAATAAAAAAGAAAAGAAAATATTATGACCTTGCCACAGCATTGATTTGAAATTTGAAGGGGTAGCATTAGTCTGTGACATCCCCAAAATGTCCTGCTTTGGTTAAAAAAAAATGTAAGTGGGATATGCCCCTGGAAAATGGGAGACGTGATGAAGTTTGTGATTTCTGGGGTGCATTTAACACGAACCCCTTTGGTTTGCAAAGGTGCCTGTCCCTGATGTGATGATGCCAAACAGTATGCTCCTGCCAGCAGCCGCCTCCGAGAAATCAGAGCGGGACACTCCTGCAGCCATAACAGCTGAGGGGTCTGGGAAATATTCAGGTATGCCAGCTTGTAATTGAGATCTGCAGAAAACATGCTCAGGAGCTTGCATTTGTCATGGTACTTGAAGATTATTACTATCGAAGATTTTTTTTTTTCAAGCATGGAGGGGAAAAAACTGCATGACATTCCCAAGAGCCGTATTTTCCAAAGCGTATTTAGTATCTGGTTTTCTGTAACTGATCTTGGGGACCTAAGTATCAGAAGCCCAAAAATATTCTATGTGTTCTAATTCCTGAACATCAAGGTTATGGCAATTGGTATCACAGTGATTGCAGCATTGCAGCATACTGTAATAACCTTTGACTTGTTTTCTTTCCTATCCTGAGATTCCTTGAGGTCAGGGGTGATTTCTTATTTACCTTTATATGCCCAATACCAAGTTCAGTGCTTGCCGCATAGTAGTTGCTCAATAAACATTTTCTTCAAAAAAATCAGTTAAGCAGAAAGTTAACAGAGGCTCCTATTTACAATATTGATTGACCTTTAAGCAGTAGATTTTCTTATTATAAAAGATCTGTTTGTGTTTTTTCCCAACAGGTGAAAGTCCTATGGATGACAAAAGCCTGGCAGGTCTTGAGGATTCAAAGGCTGGTGTGGAAATAAAGAATGAAGAGCAGAAACCAACTAAAGAACCTTCAGAAGTGTCGGAATGGAATAAAAACAGCAGTAAGGATGTGAAAATCCCCGACACACTGCAAGATCAATTAAGCGAACAGCAAAAAAGGCAACCACTCTCTGTTTCTGACCGCCACGTCTATAAGTATCGCTGCAACCACTGTAGCTTGGCTTTTAAAACTATGCAGAAGCTTCAGATACATTCCCAGTATCATGCAATTCGGGCTGCAACAATGTGTAACCTCTGCCAGCGTAGTTTCCGTACATTCCAGGCTTTAAAAAAACACCTGGAGGCAGGTCACCCCGAACTGAGTGAAGCTGAACTTCAACAGCTATATGCCTCCTTGCCCATGAACGGAGAGCTGTGGGCAGAGAGTGAAACTATGGCCCAGGACGACCATGGCCTGGAGCAGGAAATAGAGAGAGAGTACGAGGTGGACCATGAAGGGAAGGCGAGTCCTGTAGGAAGTGATAGTAGTTCTATTCCAGATGACATGGGCTCTGAACCAAAGCGGACCTTACCTTTTAGAAAAGGGCCCAATTTTACTATGGAAAAATTCCTGGATCCATCTCGTCCATATAAATGTACAGTGTGTAAAGAGTCGTTCACTCAAAAGAACATTCTCTTGGTCCATTATAA
This sequence comes from Lemur catta, assembly GCF_020740605.2. Lineage (NCBI taxonomy): Eukaryota > Metazoa > Chordata > Mammalia > Primates > Lemuridae > Lemur > Lemur catta. Next base: position 76,865,757 of record NC_059136.1, on the reverse strand, counting down.
TTCGGTTTCTCACCTGCATAAATTGAAAAAGGTTTTGCAGGAAGCCTCCAGTCCTGTCCCGCAAGAAACCAACAGCAACACAGATAACAAACCCTACAAGTGCAGCATCTGCAATGTTGCGTACAGCCAAAGCTCGACGTTGGAAATCCACATGAGGTCTGTGCTCCACCAGACAAAGGCCAGGGCTGCAAAGCTGGAGCCCGGTGGTCACGTGGCTGGTGGGCACAGCATCGCAGCAAACGTTAATAGCCCTGGCCAAGGGATGTTAGATTCCATGAGTTTAGCAGCAGTAAACAGCAAAGATACCCATTTAGATGCCAAAGAATTAAATAAAAAGCAAACTCCTGAATTAATCTCTGCTCAACCTACACATCATCCACCACAGTCACCAGCACAAATTCAGATGCAACTCCAGCACGAGTTACAACAGCAAGCTGCATTCTTTCAGCCTCAGTTTCTAAACCCAGCCTTTTTGCCTCATTTTCCTATGACCCCAGAAGCACTGCTGCAGTTTCAGCAGCCTCAGTTTCTCTTTCCGTTCTACATACCTGGGACGGAGTTTAGCTTGGGGCCAGACTTGGGCTTGCCAGGCTCTGCCACATTTGGTATGCCTGGCATGACTGGAATGGCTGGCTCCTTGCTCGAAGACCTGAAGCAGCAGATTCAAACCCAACATCACGTTGGCCAAACTCAGCTCCAGATTCTACAGCAACAAGCACAACAGTACCAAGCCACACAGCCCCAGCTGCAGCCTCAAAAGCAACAGCAGCAGCAGCAGCAGCAGCAGCAGCAGCAGCAGGCAAGCAAACTGTTGAAACAAGAGCAAAGTACCATAGCGAGCACAGACTGCCAAATCATGAAGGACATGCCGTCTTATAAGGAGGCAGAGGAGATTGCTGACAAGCCAGAAAAACCAAAGCAAGAATTTATAAGTGAAGGGGAAGGACTCAAAGAGGGCAAAGACACAAAGAAGCAAAAATCCTTGGAACCCTCCGTCCTGCCACCCCGAATAGCTTCAGGGGCCAGAGGAAATGCAGCCAAAGCTTTATTGGAAAACTTTGGTTTTGAACTGGTCATTCAGTATAACGAGAACAGGCAGAAGGTACAGAAGAAGGGCAAAAGTGGTGAAGGCGAAAACACTGACAAACTGGAATGCGGAACGTGTGGTAAATTGTTTTCCAATGTGCTTATTTTAAAGAGTCACCAAGAACATGTACATGGGCAATTTTTTCCATATGGAGCGCTAGAAAAATTTGCTCGTCAGTACAGGGAGGCCTATGACAAGCTGTATCCGATTTCTCCATCTTCACCAGAAACGCCGCCCCCACCTCCACCTCCTCCTCCTCCTCCTCCTCCTCCTCCTCCCCCCCTGCCTCCGGCTCCTCCGCAGCCTTCCTCTCTGTGTCCTGTAAAGATCCCCAACGCGGTTTCCACTCCTCTGCAAGCTCCACCACCCACTCCTCCGCCACCACCGCCACCACCTCCTCCCCCGCCCCCTCCCCCGCCTCCCCCGCCTTCTGCGCCCCCGCAGGTCCAGCTGCCCGTCTCTCTGGACCTGCCACTCTTTCCCTCCATCATGATGCAGCCCGTGCAGCACCCCGCACTTCCGCCTCAGCTTGCCCTGCAGCTGCCGCAGATGGACGCTCTCTCTGCAGACCTCACCCAGCTCTGCCAGCAGCAGCTCGGATTGGACCCCAACTTCCTAAGGCATTCTCAGTTCAAACGCCCACGGACAAGAATCACAGATGATCAACTAAAAATCCTGAGGGCTTACTTTGACATCAATAACTCTCCAAGTGAAGAACAGATCCAAGAAATGGCCGAGAAATCTGGCCTCTCTCAAAAAGTTATCAAACACTGGTTTCGAAATACGCTTTTTAAAGAACGGCAGAGAAATAAGGATTCTCCGTACAACTTCAGCAACCCTCCCATAACTGTTTTGGAAGATATCAGAATTGATCCACAGCCCACCTCTTTAGAACATTACAAATCTGATGCGTCCTTCAGTAAAAGGTCTTCTAGAACAAGGTTTACTGACTACCAGCTTAGGGTCCTACAAGACTTTTTTGACACAAACGCTTACCCAAAAGATGATGAAATAGAACAACTCTCCACTGTACTCAATCTACCTACCCGGGTTATTGTCGTGTGGTTCCAGAATGCTCGCCAGAAAGCACGGAAGAGTTACGAAAACCAAGCAGAAACTAAAGACAATGAAAAACGAGAACTCACAAATGAACGTTATATTCGTACAAGCAACATGCAGTACCAGTGTAAAAAGTGCAATGTGGTTTTCCCCAGGATCTTTGACTTGATTACGCATCAGAAAAAGCAGTGTTACAAGGATGAAGATGATGATGCCCAAGATGAAAGCCAAACGGAAGACTCCATGGATGCCACCGACCAAGTGGTGTACAAGCACTGCACAGCGTCTGGCCAGACCGATGCCGCCAGAACCACTGCTCCCCCTCCAGCAAGTTCTGGCTCCGGGACTAGCACCCCACTGATTCCGTCACCCAAACCAGAACCTGAGAAGACTTCTCCAAAACCCGAATATCCCACGGAAAAGCCAAAGCAGAGTGACCCCTGTCCCCCTTCCCAAGGCACCAAAACAGCCCTGCCATTAGCATCGACTTCCTCAGACCCGCCGCAGGCGTCTGCAGCCCAGCCTCAGCCACAGCCGCCAAAACCACCCCAGCTTATTGGAAGACCTCCCTCGGCCTCTCAAACCCCGGTCCCTTCCAGTCCACTGCAGATTTCCATGACTTCGCTCCAGAACAGTCTACCTCCACAGTTACTACAATACCAATGTGATCAGTGTACAGTTGCCTTCCCGACCTTGGAACTCTGGCAGGAGCACCAGCACATGCACTTCCTCGCTGCTCAAAACCAATTCCTCCACTCGCCGTTCTTGGAAAGGCCGATGGACATGCCCTACATGATATTCGACCCCAACAATCCGCTGATGACCGGGCAGCTGCTGAGCGGTTCTCTCGCACAAATGCCCCCTCAGACCAGCTCCTCCCACCCCGCAGCCCCCGCGACAGTTGCTGCTTCCCTGAAACGGAAACTGGACGATAAAGAAGACAACAACTGCAGTGAAAAGGAGGGAGGGAACAGCGGTGAAGACCAACACCGCGATAAACGCCTGAGAACCACCATCACCCCGGAACAACTGGAAATACTCTACGAGAAGTACTTGTTGGACTCCAATCCCACCAGGAAGATGCTCGATCATATTGCACGAGAAGTGGGGCTGAAAAAAAGAGTCGTGCAAGTCTGGTTCCAGAACACTCGAGCACGGGAAAGGAAAGGCCAGTTCCGGGCAGTGGGGCCCGCACAGTCTCACAAGCGGTGTCCCTTCTGCCGGGCCCTGTTTAAAGCGAAGTCCGCCCTGGAAAGCCACATTCGCTCGCGGCACTGGAACGAGGGGAAGCAGGCCGGGTACAGCCTGCCGCCCAGCCCGCTGATCGCAGCGGAGGATGGGGGCGAGAGCCCGCAGAAATACATTTACTTTGATTACCCGTCTTTGCCATTAACGAAAATTGATTTGTCAAGTGAGAATGAATTGGCTTCCACCGTGTCAACACCTGTTAGTAAAACGGCGGAGCTGTCACCCAAGAACCTTTTAAGCCCTTCTTCTTTCAAAGCGGAATGCGCTGAGGATGTGGAGAATTTAACTGCCCCTCCCGCGGAGGCTGGGTACGATCAAAACAAGACGGATTTTGATGAGACGTCCTCGGTCAATACCGCGATCAGCGACGCCACCACCGGGGACGAGGGAAGCGCCGAGGCGGAAGGCGCGGCGGGAGGCGCGGACGCGAAGCCGGCCCCGTCCCCGTCCCCGAAGGAGCCCAGAACGCTCGAGGCTTTGCCGAAAGCCGCGACCACGCCCACCGCGGAGGTCTGCGAGGACAAGTTTCTCTTTGCCCTCACGAGCCCATCGATCCACTTCAATGACAAAGACGGTGACCACGACCAAAGCTTTTACATCACGGACGACCCTGACGACAATGCTGACCGCAGCGAGACGTCCAGCATCGCCGACCCCAGCTCGCCAAATCCATTTGGATCCAACAATCCCTTTAAATCCAAAAGCAACGATCGCCCGGGTCACAAGCGTTTCCGGACCCAGATGAGCAACCTTCAGCTCAAGGTCCTCAAGGCTTGCTTCAGTGACTACCGAACGCCCACCATGCAAGAATGTGAGATGCTAGGGAACGAGATCGGTCTGCCCAAGCGCGTGGTCCAGGTGTGGTTCCAAAATGCAAGGGCAAAGGAAAAGAAATTCAAAATTAACATAGGGAAGCCTTTTATGATCAATCAAAGTGGGACGGAAGGCACCAAACCCGAGTGTACCCTCTGCGGGGTAAAGTACTCTGCCCGCCTGTCCATCAGAGATCACATTTTCTCCAAGCAGCACATTTCAAAAGTGAGGGAGACTGTTGGCAGTCAGCTTGATCGGGAGAAAGATTACTTAGCTCCGACCACCGTTCGACAGCTGATGGCACAGCAAGAACTTGACCGCATAAAGAAAGCTTCAGACGTGCTGGGCTTAACGGTACAGCAGCCGGGCATGATGGACAGCAGCTCCCTCCACGGCATCAGCCTGCCGGCAGCCTACCCTGGTCTCCCTGGCCTTCCTCCAGTCCTTCTCCCTGGAATGAACGGTCCATCCTCCCTGCCCGGATTTCCACAGAATTCAAACAGTAAGTCACTTAAAGGAGAACTAGTCTAGTGAATTAATATTAGGCAGCCAATCGCATGTAACCAAGAACAGGGTGCATTTTGATTTCATTAAGTGAAACCAATAAATATTTGAAGTATATATTTTATTGGCTGTAGCTAATAACTAGGAATCAACCTGGAGCATACACAGAAAAATAAAGACTAGATAGATCCTAGCAGATTCTCAGAAATATATTAATATTAATTATTTGTATCATTACATCTAAAAATATTTTATACACTAATTTCAATACTGATTCTGATTGTGCATTCCAGCACAAACATGTGGCATAGTGTTTAGTATACATATTAAGAAAGTGAAACATTAAATAATACATTCATTGGTATCTTAATTTATGTTCTTTCCAAGAGGCAGGGATTTTGTTTATTTGTTTCTGTTAGTTTATTTTTCCGCCCCGTAAGTGCCACGAAGTTCAAAAGTTAAAAGTTCCCTAGCCACAGGAATTCACTCACATTGTGCCTAGCAGATAATAAAGCTTATATTTAAAGTTCAACAGCTAAAAAGATGACTTTTGTGATAATTTTTAATTTAGCATTGCTATAAAATTTGATTTTTATAGCATCCATTGCTACTTGTTATCTAAATAAATTCGACAACCTTAGAAATACATTAATATCACCGCATCCCTTTCTACCCCTACCCTCACCCCCAGCTAAGGTTGATAATTAAGGCAAAACAAAATTGTAAACCTGTTAGAGGCAACCCCAGATGCTGAATTCAATTCTGTGTTCATCAAAAGAAATGTAATTTGTTGCAGGTTAGATTTCGTGAATCAGTACAGGTATTCAATTATGTTAGATTAAACAAATTGAATATAGTATGCTAGGCAATCATGTAGCCAAAAATATAACAAAAGTTATCTATCACTCAAAATAGAAAAACATGGTTCTCTTATTTCTTCTTACAAGTTTTATTTTTCAAATTATCAGTGATTTTTTTCTTTTGAAGAGGAAATTTTGACATGCTAAAAGAGACTTATCTAGAATTCACTAATTACACATATCTACAAAGCTTACAAAAATGAAAGAAAAGCTTTATTAAATTTTTTCAAATTGAATTTTTTCATAAATTTTAAACTTTTCAATTCCATCTTCTCATTACGAAAAATAAAATTGCCATTGTGACCTTAAGAATTTAACTTTTAGCTTGGAGGTGTGAAAACAATGATATCCAATGGCCTCTTGGCCACTATTAGCTTATCTGGTTCCCTGTTCCGAATAACTTGGTTTTTGAGAGACGTGGAATGGAGCTATACATATAAAGACTGTTACTAAGAAAATGTCTGCAATGTCCCTTCCTTTAACTCTGATACCAACTCCCCTCTCTCCCAGAAGTACTTTGTACTTAATTATCTGGACAATCATGGGGTCTCAAATATTAATAATAGAGCACTTAAATAATTAATAATTAAATATTTTGGTTGTACATTTTATTAAGTTAAATATAAGTGTTTAAGAATAATGCAGGGGCAAATTCTTTTGCGTATGGTATTAGTCTTATTTTCTAGTCCTACTTTATATACCACTGTGATTAACTGATACATAGAAAAGTGTCCTATGTGGAAGAACTTCTATGATCAGTTATATAAAATGGAGACATTTTGATATTTTATATGGGTCTTGGTCCCTCTGCCAACTACCTGTCTAGTTTTTTGCTCTGATACTGGCACCCAGAGGGCCTGTATGACAGTGAGAAAGGAGGAGAATGAAGATGTTTATGAAATATTTAAACAAACTAATCTTTTCCTTCATTCTTCTCACCATAAATATAATTTATATCTTCCCCCCCAAATATGGCCCTGTTTATAACTATTAGCACTGCCGGGAAGATATTGAAGGCAGGCCCTCCACAGCTAGGAGTATCTTTAAACGCACCAGGTAGTGAGGAGCTCAGAGCTGTTGTACTGTACCCGTTGCTTTATTAAATCATGGACCAAAACGGACCGGGGAGTGTTGAAAAGAGAGAAGCCCCATGAACGTTGCTACCTACTGGAATTTGTAATTTCTCTCGAATTAGTCCTTTGTTTGTGAGAGATTTTAAACATTAACACAGCAGAGTTGCCAGTGGGGCCCTATCTAGGAGCCTGAGTTCCCACACTCCAGTCCATGTCTTTTTATAGGTTAACACTTTGACTGCCATGTGAGTTGTATTGTTTTAGGTTAATTTACCTGTGATGGGAAATGCCGGGGCTCTCCATGTTTCCATCATCATATTCCTGCTGTCTTATCTCTCATCAAACAATTGTCTTCTTTGGTGTATGGGTGAGATAGACATACCAGTTAGGTGAAATCCAAGGAGAAAATTACAAGTAAAATGTTTCTATGTTTCTTACAAACCCTGGGCTTTTGCTACAATTTGTTATCAGTATGAACATACTTTAAGAATATCACAAATTCATCTTGGACCCTTTTTAATATGATTTAGTATGGAAAAGGCTTCAGCTTAAAGTCATCCCATCCCTTTGAAGGTAGGTTTCAAGATTTTGATTTGCTGGGAATCTCTGAAAAAGGGCTCCAGTGAATATAAGATGGGCTCTAAAGTAATGAGTTTGTCCAAAAGCTACACCCCCAAATTAGCTTAATTGTAATGGACATGTTCAGTTTTAATATTTATAAACCTCTAAATTTCTTGATGTAAACATACATTTTATTTTACTTTGGGGGCAGAGAATTGCTCTTTTGGTTGAATAGTACCTTTAATACTCATAAAACTTTCTTACCTTACTTCTAAGAAGTCTTCAAATTATTTAATCATTCATGATAACTAAGAAGGCCCTTTCAAGAATAACATTCAAAGTATTACAGGGGTACAGATGTTTTTGGTTACAAGGATCACTTTTGTAATGCTTGAATCAGGGTTATAAGTGTGCCTGTCACCCAGATAGTGTACACTGTACCCATTAGGTAGTTTTTTCCCCATCCCATCCTCCCCCCTATTCCCTGATTAATTTCTACTGAGTTTTACTTCCCTCTGTGCATGTGTGCTCATCAGTTAGTTCCAGTTTAACAGTGAGTACATGAGGTGTTTGTTTTTCCACTCTTGAGATACTTCACTTAGGATAATGATCTCCAGTTCCATCAAAATTGTTGCAAAAGGACTTAATTCATCCTTCTTCATGGTTGAGTAGTATTCCATGATATACGTATACCACATTGTGTTAATCTACTCATGTATTGATGGGCGCTTGTGTTGGTTCCACATCTTTGCATTTGTGAATTGTGCTGCAATAAACATTCGAGTGCAGGTGTCTTTTCATAAAATGACTTATTTTCCTTTGGATAAATACCCAGTAGTGGGATTGCTGGACTGAATAGTAGGTCTACTTTCAGTTCTTTGAGGAATCTCCATACTGTTTTCCACAGAGGCTGTACTAATTTGCAGTCCCACCAACAGTGTATAAGTGTTCCTTTCTCTCTGCATCCGCGCCAACATCTATTGTTTTTGGACTTTTTAATAAAACCCATTCTACCTGGGCTAAGGTGATATCTCATTGTGGTTCTAACTTGCATGTCCCTGATGATTAGTGATGTTGAGCATTTTTTCATATGTTCATTGGCCATTTGTCTGTCTTCATTTGAAAAGCTTCTGTTCATGTTTTTTGCCCACTTTTTAATGGGGTTGTTTGATTTTTTTTCTTGTTTATTTGCTTGAGTTCTTTGTATTGACTTCTTAGTCCTTTATTGGATGTGTAGCTTGTGAATATTTTCTCCCATTCTGTAGGTTTTCTATTTGTCCTGTTGATTATTTCCTTGGCTGTGCAGAAGCTTTTTTAATTTAATCAAGTCCCATTTATTTTTGTTGTTGCTGTGATTGGCATTGGGGTCTTCTTCAAAAATTCTGTACCCCTATAATACTTTGAAATAAAAAAAGGAATGGAAAAACGAACACCACATGTACTCTCTATTAAATTGGAACTAACTGATGAGCACACATGTGCCCAGAGGGAAGTAGAATTCAGTGGAAATCAACCAGGGGGGAGGAGAGAAGGGGGAGGGGCAACAACATATCCAACATGTACTGTGAACACTATTTGGGTGAGGGGCACACCTTTAGCCAGGACTCAAGGATTACAAAAGTGATCCATGTAACCTAAAACATTTGTACCCTCTTAATATTTTGAAATAAAAACAATTATTTTGCCAAAAAAACACAAAAAACAAAAAAGCAACAAAAACATAAAACAAACTGTAACTCAGCTACTGCGGGCACATTTTCTCAGAACCTCTTAAAAACATGTGGTCCAGACTGCTGGTCATACATACTTGGCTCAGAACAAATCTCTTTAAATTATAACAAAATACAGTAATATTCATCATTTTTACCTGTTTCCAAAGCAGTAGCCCAGACCTATGTTCAGTATCACTACTTATTATTGCTCATTTTTTAATAAAATGAATTATTTTCTGCCTAATTTATTTTTTTGCATTTCAGTTTTTCTATCATGATCATATGTAAAAAGGGAGAATGGCCATAGAATATCACTGTATACCTATATGCCTAGAAAAAATTAGGAAACTTTAACTTTACATTTTATCCTTTAGGATGTTAGCTTCCTTTGGGATTTTTGCTCAAAGTGAATAAAAAAAAATTACTTGATTTTTCTATTTTTAACTTATTTATTTTATCATTTTAAGCAGTGTCTGATTTTAAATGTTCCATTAGTGTTTGGAAATACTGCCTAAGCTGATTTCCTTAAATGGAACTTCAGAACATGCCTTTGCATTTTTCTCATACTTCATTGTAATTTACTAGCACATTTGGGGTAAATCCAGATAAGAGTAAGTCTTTAATAATTTTACCACAATTGTCTTTGGCCCCACATATGTAATTATTTTTATTTTCAACCTCAAATATAAACTTCTTCTCTGGGAGACCTAGGTCAAAGAAACTTGGAGAAAAGACACTACAAAGAAGTGCATTGTGAGGCAGGCATTTCCTTCTGAAAGCATTACTTTCAAGAGTAGGTAGCTATTTCAGAAAAACAAAACTGAACAAAATGATGGTAGTATGAGATTATTTATAGAAAATTTTTTATCCCTAAGTGAAATCTCTAAGAACTGGAGTAGGAGTTGGGAAACGGGAAAGGATGTATTTTTAGCATTACAGCTTTATAAAAGACATAAAATTTGGTAAGTATTTAGTTTTAAATTACCACCATATATTCTGTATTATGATTATTGTTCAGTTTTTCTCTTTTATTTCTGGTTTTCTGTTTTTTTTTTTTTCTTTTGCTACAAATCTTTACAGGCTTCTTTCTTTTACTGGTAAGCCCAATGCACATAAGTTTCTTATTTGTAAGCTGTATCTCTTTTCTTAAAAATTTTATGTAGCTGATAATTTAACTCAGTTTTTTCCTCAAGATGTTGAATTCCTAAAAATCCCTGATGACCTTTGACTATATTATTTAGGATTCCTATGAAAGCCTTCTGAAAATTTCCATTGCTTCATAGTATGACCTCTAGATAGGAACATGAAGACCTCCTCTGATGGGAAAGCTTGAGTCCACAATTATTGATCCATTGTGTTTTTTCACTATTATACAACTGGTAGTTTTTTAATGCCTCTTAGTTTCTTAAAATTTCTCTTATCTTAAATTCTCATGTCAGAGCGACAGGTGAGCCAGTAATGTCCTCAGATTTAGGGAGGAAAATGCACTAGGTGGAAGGGGATACAATTATTTAGTATGAAGTTGTACTGTTACTAGGCCTAGAACAAAGGTTGCTTTTGTGAGTAGGCAAAAGAAGATGGCTACCAATGTAGAGTCATTTTAACAGTGCAGTTGCTGAGACCTGAAATTTTATCATTAGATATTCATTCCTTTGACTTAACATATTATCCTCTGTTAAATGGAAAATAACATAGACAGACTGTCATGAACTCAGAATATCGTAGCAGGAAGGAACCTCAAAAATTATCTAATGTAGTACATATTGAGCCTTTTTAGTAATTTCAGTGTATTTATTACTTTGGTTCTTTCTTGCAAATAAAATTTTATAAAAAGGCAAATGGAAAGAAGATGATGCCAGACATAGTAGTGCAGGAATAAAGGTGAGGGAGTTGTGCATGTGGCCCCCAAAGGCAACTTCACAGTTTTCCTTAGGGCTAGGACTAAGTCCCATGAATCTATTACTAAATTGGATTAAAGATCAGGGCGTTTACTCATTCATTCCTACCAGACTCCTGCAAAGCTTAATCCATTTGCATTTAAAATTATTTTAAATGTGTGAGCCAATCTTCAGTAAAATGTGGGTACTTACTATCATTTTTTTTACTGGAAATACAATGCTATTTTCTTTCTTTTTTCTTTTTTTACATTTTGAATATTTGATTATTTAACCTCTGAAGTTGACTCAGTTAAACCAGAAGATAAATTTGAGTAGCAGCTAATAAAGTTTAGTCTCCAACCCATCTATCCTTGAGGCATAGATTTCTCTCTGTCAAGTACCTAACACCTCTAGGACTCAATTTTCTTATTTAAAAATGAAATTTTTAGCATCTTCCCGCCCTGCCCCACCACCATTGAGGATGTTGGGAGACTATTCTCTAACATGAGGGAAATTCCTCAGAGACAATCACTGTTACAACTATAGAAATTATTCCAAAGCAGTTCAGAGGAGAGATGGGTGTGGTAAGGTTAAAAAGAGGCGCAGCCAGTCATAGACTGGGCTAATTGAGAATAATATGATAATGATAAAGGTCAAGGAGAGAGTGCTGTTGAGGACTTCACAGTATCTCAAATGCTTAGCCTATGAAAAGCTTTCTCCTTTGGGTACAACCAATTTAAAAACTAGCTGTTTTTCTAGTGAAAGAAATAGAAGCATGCAATTTCCCCATCACCTATGCCTCATTTTTTTAAACACCCACGTGTTGCATTTAGCATAGAGGTAAGATTGTGACCAATATTACAAACATGGTTCCGTGAAATCTTAGGACCGATTCCTCTACAGCTGTGCACTCAGAATTAAACTTTATTCACCTTCTCCTGGTTAATTCTTCCATCAGCCCACCAAGTCTCCATCACCGTCCTCATTGTGACCATTTGGTAGTGAGTCTTCCCTGTTCGAGAATGAACGACTATCAGTCACCCTTTAGGCTTCTAGTCTGTTCCTTTTGCAATCAACTTTATTTGCCTCTAAAAACATCTTCAGGAGCAGTACAGGCTTTTACAATTCCCTTTTCATCCTGAGCTGTCCTTCAGTTTCCCAGCCAACTACGCAGCTCATAAAAATGGCTGTGTAATAGGTTATTACCAGCCACAACATTATATTGGGTACTTGAAACCCAGCAAAACTCTCTTGCACTACTATAGGAGTCATGCTGTACCCACACGTGTCTGCCTACTGGTCACTTCGTTTCCCTTCTCTAATGAGGTGAGAATCATTTTGGCGTGCTACAAGCAAACCTGGAAGAAGCATGTTTTGCGGGTGGTAAAGTTGAGTGTTATGATAATATATGCAATTCCTATCAAGTACTCTGCTAGCCAAATTGTCAGGATGGTAATGAGCAGCTTAACCTGCGCCCTTAAAAATGAAATCATGCCTAACCATGCTTCGTCCTAGTAATGAGTATCCCTGACTTCGCTGCTATTTGTTTTTTGGTGTCTTCAATGGTCATTTGCTATTGCTATTTAATTAGCTTATCACCTTTATTCAATGTAAATGTATTTTTCTACTGGAACATAGGCAGATGGATTTCATTTTATTTGATAGCTAAT